>NC_089584.1:31678240-31756599 GCF_019320115.1 Miscanthus floridulus | reverse complement strand
CCTTCATCGAAGTTCTCTACCCGTGCTGATCTAAAAGCTATATCTGCTGGAAGGACTGCCTCAGCGCCATAAACCATAAAGTACGGTGAGACGCCGGTGTTACGACTAGGCTGAGTTCTGAGGCCCCAGACCATGGCTGGTAACTCTTTGAGCTATCTTTCAGGAGCTTTGTCATTTTCTTTATACATCCTCTTCTTCAATGCATCCAAGATCATGCCATTTGCCCACTCGACTTGTCCATTAGCTCTAGGGTGCGCCACCGAGACGTATTTTACTACTATGCTCCTTTCATCGCAGAAGTCCCAAAAAGCGTTCTCGGTGAATTGAGTACCCAGATCAGTGATGATGCTGTTGGGTATGTCAAAATGGTGGATGACCTGGTCGAGGAACATGATAGCCTTCTTTGAGGATGCCTGTACCAAAGGCATGTATTCTATCCACTTAGAAAATTTATCGATCAGCACAAAGATGCATGTGAATTTCCCAGGAGCCGGCTTGAAGGGCCCGATCATATCCAGTCCCCAGCATGCGAACGGCTAGGAGGCTGGTATTGTCTGGATCTCATGTGCTGGTACATGGATTCTCTTGGCGAAGAACTGACAACCCTCACAGTGGCAGACTAGCTTTTTTGCGTCGGCTACTGCTGACGACCAATAGAACCCTGCTCGGAAAGCCTTGCCGACCAGTGTTCTTGAGGCCGCGTGGTTGCTATAGGAGCCAGAGTGGATTTGGTCCAGGAGATGTTCGCCTTCTTCCTGGGTTATACACTTCATCAAGATTTCCTCCTTTGCATTTTTGCGCCATAACTTGCCATCGATGAGCAGATACTGCTTACTGCGACGTATTAGGCGCTCGTTTTCTGTCCGATCAGTATAACCGCTGCCATCTGTTAAGTACTTGATGAAAGGTATTCTCTAGTCGGGCTCATGAGTGGTCGGAGGCAGCTCGATGGTGCTCGACACCAGAACCGTAGCCACCAATTGCTAGTCTAGAGGCTCCGTGGAATCTTCCTCTTCGATGGAAGGCGTGAGCAGGTCTTGGACGAATACGCCATGTGGGATTTTGGCTCGGGATGATCCTAACTTTGACAGCGCATCTGCTGCTTGGTTCTTGTCCCGGACCACGTGTATGTACTTGATGCCTTAGAACCTGCCTTCCAGCTTTCTTATCGATTTGCAGTATGCGTCCATCTTTTCGCTGGTCGTGTCCCAGTCCTTGTTGAGTTGGTTGATGACCAGAGCCGAGTCTCCATAGACATAGAGACGTTTAACACCAAGCTCAACCGCAATGCATAAACTGTGCAGGCATGCTTCATACTCGGCGGCGTTATTAGATGCTGGGAAATAAATCCTGAGGACGTACCAGAGCTACTCCTTGGATGGTGACACGAAGAGGACTCCTGCTCCTGCACCACCAATGTTGAGAGAGCCGTCGAAGTACATCGTCCAATACTCGTCGAATCCCGGGGAGGCAGGCGTGCTTAAGTCTGTCCACTCAACGATGAATCGATGAGTGCCTGAGACTTGATTGTAGCACGGCTTACAAATTCCAAGGAGAAGGGGCATAGCTCCATTGCCCATTTGACGATGCGCCCATTCGCATCCTTATTGCGAATGATGTCCCCCAAAGGGTACTCGGTCATGACCACCACACGATATCCGTCGAAGTAATGTCTCAACTTTCAGGATGTTATCAGTATGGCGTAGAGCAGTTTCTGAATCTGTGGGTATCTGGTCTTGGATTCGTTGAGTACCTCACTAATGAAATAAATCGGCCGCTGTACCTTATAGGCGTGGCCCGGCTCATCGCGCTCGACCACCATGGCAGTGGAGATCACCCGATTGGTTGCCGCAATGTAAAGTAGGAGAGTTTCATCTTCTCTGGGAGCAGTGAGGACCGGTGGTGATGTAAGGTATTGTTTTAGCTGTGTGAAGGCAGCGTCTGCTTCATCCGACCACTCAAACTTCTCGGATGCTTTGAGCAGTTTGAAAAATGGTAGTCCTTTTTCTCCCAATCTTGATATGAAACGGCTGAGAGCAGCCATGCATCCGGTAAGCTTCTAGACATCCTTCACCTTTTTGGTGGGCTTCATGTCTAAGACAGCTTTGACTTTCTCTGGATTAGGGCGTATGCCGTCGTAACTGACGATGTTGCCTAGCAATATACCAGAAGGAACACCAAAGATGCACTTCTTTGGGTTTAACTTCCATTGGAATGTATTGAGGGCTACAAAGGTGCGTTCTAGGTTGTCAACAAGGGTATGTGCTTCCTTGGTTTTGACAACTACATCATCCACATAGGCCTCTACAAGGTCGTCTTTTATCTCGTCTATGAGGCAGGCCTGAATGGCACGTTGGTATGTAGCCCCGGCGTTCTTGAGCCCGAACAACATAGTTGTGTAGCAGTAGGCGCCGAAGGGCGTGATGAAAGACGTCTTGGTCTGATCGTCCTTTTTTAGAGCGATCTGGTGATAACCAGAGTAGCAATCGAGAAAGGAAAGGAGCTCGCAACCGGCTGTTGAATCTACGACCTCGTCTATGCGAGGTAAGCCGAAGGGGTCCTTAGGGCAGTGTTTGTTGAGATCAGCGTAATCAACGCACATTCTCCATTCATTATTCTTTTTGTGTACAAGAACCAGGTTGGCTAACCACTCCGGATGATACACTTCTTTGATAAATCCGGCTGCCAAAAGCCATGTAACTTCTACCCTAATCGCCTCCTTTTTGTCGCGAGCGAACCATCGTAGCTTCTGCTTGATAGGTTTGGCCTTGCTATTGACATTCAAGGAGTGCTCGATCAAGTTCTGAGGTACATCGGGCATGTCGGTAGGTTTCCATGCGAACACATCCACGTTGCTCCTCAAGAACCTGACGAGCGCGTCTTCCTATTTGGGATCCAGGTTGGCCCCGATAAGGGCCGTTTTGCTAGAATCACCATCGACCAGCTAGATCACCTTGTGCTCCTTTGACTTGATGTTCTTGCGTGGAGCCTCGAGCTCTGGGATCTCCAGGTGGTCGGCTGAGGTCTTCTTAGCATCGAGCATGGTCTCAGCCATGCGAATAGAGAGGTCATGGGCCTCTGCTATTTTGAAACTGTCATCTTCGCAGGTGTAAGCTGCGTACATGTTACCTCGAAGGGTTAAGACTCCTTTCTCAGTAGGCATCTTGAGCACCAGATACTTGTAATGAGGTATGGCCATGAACTTGGTGAGCGACGGTCGACTAAGAATAGCATGGTAGGTGCCATCGAAGTCAGCGACCACGAAGTTGACGTAGTCGGTGCGGAAGTGGTCCGAGGTTCCAAACTGCATAGGTAGCGTAATCTGCCCGAGAGGTGTAGAGCTCTGTCCGGGGAGAACACCCCCAGAACTGTGCCTCGTACGGCTTGAGATCTACCTGAGCTATTTTTAGGGCGGGCATGCTGTTCTTGAACAGTATATCGATGGAGCTGCCGCCGTCGATCAGTACCCTGTCGAACTGAACCTTGTTGATACAAGGATCGAGGACCAGGGGAAAACGCCCTGGCTCAGGTATTGCGGCCCATTGGTCCTTTCTGCTAAAGTAGATTTCACGGTGAGACCACGGAGGGAGCCGCGGATCGGTGAGAAGGTTGTCGGTGTTTGCCACGTTCAAGCAAACACGGGCGAGCAGCTTGCGTTCTTGTTTGGTCTCAATGGACACTTTGCCGCCGATGATGGTGTGCACGCGATCAGTTGGCTTGACGTATTTATGACGAGGGTCTACATCATCGTCGTCGTTATCCTCGTTGCGCTGTTCCCCTACGTCGTTAGGCTTATCGGACGTATCCAGAGCCTGTTGACGCGTGTAGATAGTCTTGAGGACACGGCAATTCTCCATGGTATGGTTTGACTTAGGATGGAGCTAGCAGGGCCCTTTCAATGCTTTGGCATAGTTGTCTTCGTAATTACGACGTCCGCCACCCTTTTTAACGGTATTGACCTCGTCGTCGTCTTCCCGAGCATGCTTGCTCCTGTAATCGTCACGGCGGCTAGCCGCTGATTACGTTGGTCGCGGGAGTCATTGCGCTGGTTGCGGCGGTCAAAATTGTCATTCCGACCATGGTTGCCGTGGTAGTCGTCATGGTGTGGGGGGTGGTTGGAGCGTGGAACCCTTGCTGCTTCTTCAATAATTATCTTCTTAGCGTCGTCGGCGTCCGCATATTTCTTAGCGGTGGCCAGGAGTGCTGTGACTGATTCAGGTCTCTTCCGGAGGAGCTTGTCTCTTAGGGCATCGTGGAAGCAGAGGCCAGTGATGAAAGCCTTGATTGCCTCATTGTTGGAGATTGATGGGACCTTGATGCGCATCTCCGAGAAACACCGGACGTACTCACGCAGTGGCTCATCTTTCCGATCTCGGATCCGTTGCAGATCATACTTGTTGCCCGGTTGTTCACAAGTAGCGATGAAATTGTTGATGAAGGCTTGCTTGAGCTCCTGCCAAGAATCAAAGTAGTTCACCGGCAAGCTGACCAGCCATTGGTGATCTGCATGGCCAACAGCAACTGGGAAGTAGTTAGACATGACGTGCTCGTCAGCCATGGCTGATCTGCATGCAGTTTCGTAGAGCATGACCCATAATTTGGGGTTTTCCTTGCTGTCATACTTCTGAAGTTTCTTGAGCTTGAAATTCTTGGGCCATATGACTTGGCGAAGGTGTGGAGTAAACTGCTTCAAACCTGGTGGGCCATGGGCAGTGTCATACTCCATACGGCGATAGCTTTCATAGGATGCTTGATCGTCGGCTCTCTGGTTGATGCGAGCGCACAGATCGTGTCCACCGAGGTAATGGCAGAGATCGTTATTGCCGTCGCAGTGATATCGATTGCCATCTGGATTAGCCCTATGACCGTGGTTATCGTGGCGATTGTCGCGGTTGTCTCGGCGATTATCGTCCTGGACGTCGCCGTGGTTGTCCTCCCGACGGCGGTTGTCATCCTGACCACCATCGTGGCCACCGTTTCCACCTTGACAGTTGTCTGATGGGTCGTTGTTGCGCGAGCCATGTTGGTTGAGTGGCTGTGAGCGACTTGGGTGCTGGCGGCTGTGGCTTGACTCGACTGAGACGGATGGAGCCCAGACTTGATTTACAATCTCTACGGTCTGGGCCATGGTAGCTGTCAGATAGGCTTGTATTTCATCGCGAACCGCTTGGGTTTCCGGGGTGTTGGGTAGCCATTGCATTGTTGCCATGGTGATGGCTACGTTGGCACTGGGAGTCCTGAAGACCTATTTGTCCCCACCCTGTCGAAAGCATCGTTGAGGTCGCGTGGCTGGACCCTTATGCGTCGTGCCTCCTGGTCTACTTTGGCTTTGATTTGTCGGCGATTAAACCGGTCAATATTGTGTGCTTCGCATGCAGTCCTTTCTTGTTCTGTTTCACCAACTGCTGGCGGTTCGTCATTGCTGACAACATGGATCAAATCCCCTCGTCTTGGCGGGAAAGACGGGAATTGTGAAAACCCTGGGGCGTGGTCTGGCAGATCCAGATCATACTTGACGCCTTCATCTTCGTGATGCTAAAGCTCGGTGTGGATAGATGCATTAGATGTGATGCCAGACGAGGAGCTGGAGTCGCCCTCTTGGATGGTATGGATGGATCCTTCTTGATAATCTTCAATTCGGACCATGTTGACGAAGTTGCGTGGCTTCGGCCGAGGTCGGTGTATAGGACATAGATCCAAGCGGCGTTGTAGGTTATACGCGTAGCTAGAGGCAGCATTTCGCAGGCCGTAGGGCTGGACCTGGTGGTTCTCCATCGAGGCTTCGTACTCGGAGAGTCGGAGACCCGTCGCGAAGGCTGGCCGGCGACGAGTGGAGCACCCCTCAGGAGTAGATATGACCACAAGATCTGTACCAAGTCGTGCAGGACAACTGGTCTGAGCTGGTCGGGTAGATCTGTTGTGGAGAGCGGTTACCTACTCATTAGGTTGACTTTGAATCATACTTACCAGAGCTAGGGTTTCAGCGAGTTTGGTGCCGACCCGATCGATGGAGTCGAGCAGGTCGGTGTTGTCGATCTGCTTCCCTTTGTAGCGGGGAAGCGGACGACGGGTTGTCGGTGTGGCTGAAGATGACGTAGGCGTGGTCGGAGCCAGATGTACCGTGGTCGGAGCCGTATCCATCGTGGTCGGAGCCGTATCCATCGTGGTTGGAGCCGTATCCGTCGTGGTCGGAGCCATAGCCGATGCAGGTGAAGTAGTGGTCGGCGCAGACTGAATCCACGCCTCCTCCGTGGTCATGGCGATGAAGTCGTCGGAGCCGGTGGTCCAGGTGATCTGGCCGACGGTGAACGTGAGGCCGTTCGGCGTAGCCATGGAGCCAGAGATGATGACCATCTTGTTTGCTTGAAGAGCAGTACGCA
Organism: Miscanthus floridulus; assembly: GCF_019320115.1. Lineage (NCBI taxonomy): Eukaryota > Viridiplantae > Streptophyta > Magnoliopsida > Poales > Poaceae > Miscanthus > Miscanthus floridulus. The sequence continues at coordinate 31,750,219 of NC_089584.1, read as the reverse complement.
CACCCCCTACCTGGCGCGCCACTGTCGACAAAATATGGTCGGCAGTCTACCTAGGGGTATGCCCAAGGTAGTAGATTGTTGGCAGATAGATGCACAAGCCACAAACAAGATGGTGACGCAAGACAGACACGAGGTTTTATCCAGGTTCGGCCGCCCAGAAGGCGTAATACCTACGTCCTGCGTCTGATTTGTATTGCTGTATGTCAATGAGAGATGTTTTTAGAGGGATCCCCTGCCTGCCTTATATAGTCCGGGGGGCAGGGTTACAGATCTGGAAACTAATCCTAGCCAGTTACAATTGCCATATGTGGCCGGATAAGGATTCCTATTCTAACCGACCAGGATCTTGCTTGATCGCCAAATCCGCCTTGACTCCTTGTGCGGGACTCCGATCAGGTTGGCTGGGCCGCACGTCGTCTTTTGGTGGACTGAACCCACCGATCTAGGCTAGCCCAAGCTTAGCCGTAAGGGTATAGGGGTTAATACCTCCACACGCACCCTCTGGCAAAGAGATCCAGCCGAGCCTAACCCGACCGCAACTTTGAAAGCTCTAGTTTGATTTTGGTGAATTGATGAAACCCTAAGTGCTAACCTAGTTTATCAAAGTGATTATGGGATATGTAGCACTACTCCAAGTAGTGAAGCAAATGAAGATCATGACATGATAATGGTGGTGCCATGGTGATGATTAAATGCTTAGACTTAGAAAAGGAGAAAGAAAAATAAAAGCTCAAGGTAAAGATGAAATTGATAGGAGCTTTTTGGTTTAGTGATCGAGACACTTAGAGAGTGTGATCACATTTAGGATTGATAGCCATACTATTAAGAGGGGTGAAACTCGTATCAAAATATGGTTATCAAAGTGCCACTAGATGCTCTAACTTATTGCATCTACATTTAAGATCTAATGGAGTACTAACACCCTTGAAAATATTTGTGAAAAATATGCTAACACACATGCATAAAGGTGATACATATTGTGTTTAGCACTTGGGAGCAAGGGTTCAAAACTTCACCGGCAAAGTGTCACCGGCGCCCTGTACAGAAAAGATAGGGTTTCACAGAGTGCACCGGACGCTAGTCACGCAGTGACCGGACGCTAGGGTCCTACGTCCGGTCAGTGGCGCACAGTGAAGGCCACCCTTGGCCTCTTGACCGAACGCAGGTGACCGGACTCTGGCTGAACACTATTCAGCGTCTGATCATGATGATGTGGCAGCGCATAGAGAAGTGGGCGAGTGATCGGATGGTGGGTGAGTCTGGTTGGGCATGACCGGACACGTCCGGTCACGAGTGGAACCTTACTAGAAACAATCGGACGCTGGTGTTGGTGCATCTGGTCACTTCGAGCAGCGCATCCGGTCACAACTTAAATGCACTGATGATCGTTGAGATCGGGTGATCAGCATTTGAAGCAGGGGACACATGGCGAAGATCTGATGACCGGATGCTGGGGTTCTGTGTCCGGTCAATATGACCGTTACGTCCGGTTGCCCTGTTTTTTAGTGAACAGAGAGCCAACAGCTCTATTCATGGGGGCTCTCTATTTAAGCCCCATGGCCAGCTCAAGCTCACCCTCTTGGTCATTTGCATTGACATAGCAACCTTGTGAGCTTAGCCAAAGCCCTCCCACTTATCTCCATCATTGATTCATCATCTTTTTGAGATTGGGAGAGAATCCAAGTGCATTGCTTGAGTGATTGCATCTAGAGGCACTTGGTGTTCGTGTTTCACTGCGGGATTCACTTATTTCTCTTAGTGGTTGCCACCACCTAGATGGCTTGGAGTAGCGAGGATCGTCGAGTGGAGGTTGGTGATTGTCTCCGGCTCTGATCGTGGTGATTGTGAGGGGACTTGTGCCTTTCCTCTGGTGGAGCGTCGAAAGGTAACCCTAGTGGATTGCTCGTGTCATTGAGTTACCTCACTTATGGGTATGTTCTTACGGTGTCCAATTGTGTGGACGAGGTTCGTGCAACACCTCTTAGCCGCTGAACCACCAAGTGTTGGTCGACACAACGGGGACATAGCGTGTTGGCAAGCACGTGAACCTCAGGAGAAAATTGGTTGTCTCTTGCCCTTTGGTATTCTCCCGGTGATTGAGTTAGTATTCATCTTGTGATTGGTTCACTCCTCTACATGGCGGTATAATCACCGTACTTACTCATTTACATACTCGCAAACTAGTTATAGTAAGCTCTTTAGTGTAGCTAGAATTGAGAGCTTGCTTTGTATCTTAAGTTCATCTAGTGGAGCTCTTTAGTGTAGCAAGTGTGAGAGCTCTTAGTGAGTAGTAACTTAGTAAATTGTGTGATTAGTGATCATAGCAACTAGAATTATTGGATAGGTGCCTTGCAACCCTTGTAGAGCTAGAGCAAGTTTGTTTTTCGCTATTTGTCATACTAATCAAATTGCTCTAGTTGGTTTGTAGATTTTTAAATAGGCTATTCACCCCCCTCTAACCATATTAGGACCTTTCAAACTTTAGCCTAGGGCTCGGGGACTTCCTCGAGCCTTGGGCTCTCGATCTACGGCACGACCAAGCCCGGCCCTTGGCTCTTGCCCAGCTAACGATGCTAGCCAAGGCCCAGACACAAGAAGACAAGCCTCAGGCTACCGATGCCCAGGGGCTCCCTAACACCGCTCTCTAGGTGTGCCCTACGAACTGCTCCACCAATAGGGTCACATCCGAGGTGTGACATAAGAAGACAAAGCTTCTTGTGGCCTCCGAGGGCTCAGGGGCTTCTAGGCCCACACGTCAGCCCCTAGTGCCGACCTCCTTTGCCACCAAGAAGACTCCAAAAGGTCTCACCCAGGTGAGGCCGGTCCAAGTCGACACCGCCTGACATGTAGAGTATCAAAACAGAGCAGTCGGACAATGCCTAGGCTTCTTTGGCTCCAAGACACCTCGACGGTCCATGGCACACTGCTGCAAGCCCCTCCTGAACTCCAGTGCACGTAGACCATAGACTAGAACCCCCAAACTGCCTTGTACCCAACCTATCTCATTATATAAGGGATAAGATCGGACCAAGAGGGGGCAGAATCCTGATTCGATCACCAAACACTCCATTCCATTCCATCTGCCTCTGCTCTACACTGAGAGCAAGGCAACCCAAAGAGGGGCATCGAGAGCCCCTCCTCCACCGCATTCCATCATCTCCTTCCTCTTCGACAAGGGTGAGACTCCACCGATGGTGAGGCCACTTTAGGATTAGCACCGAGCTAACCCCCTACCAAATCTTCTTCCTTTACACTCTATTGTAACTCCCTAGATTTCAGGTGCTCTTGAGTATATGGATCATCAGCTGCTGACGTAAGGACCGAATTGGCCCAAACCAGGATAAAACGTTGTGTCTTCTCTACGTGATTCTTATGTTCCTGAGTCCACCCGAGCCACCAGAGACCCCGTACTCTGACACTGACTCAAACAACATGCTTGCCACGGTTTTGACCCCGCGATAGCTAGCACGCCTAGTAGGGGGCAGCGTCAAGTGCGATTTCTGGCTCTATGGTGGTCGGAGCCACCCGACTCGTCATTGGAGCAAGCACCATCCTAGACGGCGGTGTCCACTTCCCTAGCGAGTTCTCCATCATGGCCGACGCCTTCGCTCTAGGCTAGGTCCTCAACTTTGGGAGCCTGGCCTACATCGTCGACTACTACGATGAGCTTTGTCCACTCCATGGGGCCGCACCGGTGGGCAACAAGCCCCCGGTGCTGCCTCCTCTGCCAGGACTCTTAGGAGCAGATCTCGAGGTTCTGGCCCATCAGATCCAGCGCGGTCTAGGTCTAAACCCCACTATGTCAGACCGCCGCCAGATGTTCCACATGCTGGCCAACGTCCACCACCAGATCGCCACCGGTGAGGTGCTCCTACCGCCTGATCGCTTCTGGTACTACCTCCTAGACCTACCTTTTGGGATACAGAATGCGGCGGTGTCCTTCCAGCTAGAGTAGGAGCACCTCATCAGTCATGAGGCGCCACAGAGCATCATCCTCTTTGGCATAGTAGGGACTGATGTCCCCTCACTCTGCGCCTTCCTCGAGGTCCTCCGAGGAATGGACCAAAGTATGACTCTGACGACATCGACTATGACACCCCACCGTGCATGTGCTACCATGTCGACAGTGACAATCTTGCTGAGGAGACGCCTAGGCTCACGCCACCAGACTAGAGTCCTCGTAGCCGCATGACCTACCTTTAGGAAAAGACAGACCGCTTGCACGCTCGGCAGGTGGACCTATAAGCCGTCGAGGCTAAACTCGAGTGCCAAAGGTAGGACTTTGCGTGACAACAAGCCTCGTACCCTCTCAACGATGACAATGCCCGCACAGGGGCTCCTATTAGCCTCTGCTTCTTCTACGTGGCATACAACATGGTGGTCGCCGCTTGCTGTCTAGAAGACATCTTCGACATGCTGGACCCGAAGACCAACGAGCGGTTGAACGAGGCAAAGCGACTCCCCCGCATTGCCCTCGAGCAGCAGGCTGAGAGTTTAGTCTCTTGGTGCCACACCACACTCTGCCGGCCATCCTAGACGATGTCCATTACCAACGGGGGGTGCTCCAATGTTTACACCCCGTAGGCGGCGGGGAGCAGCGGTGACACCTCCAGCAATAGCTCTGACCAGCCATGGACCTAGGGCGCCAAGCCCTCATAGGAGTGAAGGCACGACCTTTCTCCTCGGTGTCCCCCCCATGCAGCACCAGATCAGCGACGACCGTGATGTCCGTGACACTATCGAGGCTAGGTGCCACGCTTAGGCATAGTCCCGTACCCCTAAGTGACGGGGCGGGGGGCCTGTCCTAGATCACTTCGGCCCCCTAGCGTTTAGGGCAGCGATCCGGGTGGCCCTCTACCCTAGGCTTTTTTGGCCACCGACACACATCTCCTAGTACAACAGTGAAGAGCAAGTGAAGTCAAGATCGATGAACCAATAAGGTTACATGACGATATGAAGTGAATCATATCATTTGTTCATCAAGGTTGGTGCATGTGTTGCATCAACATTAGAGAAGATGGAATGGAATGCGTAAGGCAAAGGTATAACCTAGGACATTTAATTTCACCGGTCATAGGTGAGTAAAGAAGTTTATGACATGGTTTAGGATAGATGGCCATACTATTAAGAGGGGCAAACTTGTTTGCATATTGGTCATCTAGTGCCACTTGAGCGATCTAACTTTGCATATGTGTTAGGATCAAGTGACGTGGTGAAAAGAGTGCTAATCCTTTGGAAAAATGTTTGTGAAAAGCTAACACACATGCACATGGTGGTGTACACTTGGTAGTGTTAGAACATTTGTAAAGGTGAAGAAGGAAAGGCGAAACTAGGCTCGGGGTGCTACCTGGGTGGCACCACCACCCCCTGTCCGATGCACCCCACCCTAGTGGTGATGACTGGCTGGAGAAGGCCAAGAGTAGTGTGTTGGGGCTGTCACCACCCTACCATGCCCGGTGGCACTACCACCCCTAGGGCAGTGCCCATCTGACCTTGGTTCGGAGCAGGAGAGAAAGGGCAGTCAGCGCCTCGACTGGTGTGCACTGCTATGGGGATGGCAGTGGCACTGCTAGGGGTTTATCTGGTGGCACCACCACCTTTTACCTGAGGCTGGCTGTTTCGATGGTTGAGCGAGGGGGTCACCGCCATGGTGACGGTGGTGCATTGCCCTAAAATTCTAGAGGTTGGGGATCTCGAGGAGTTGGCCCGGGTGGTCACTGGCACCCCCATGGTGGTGCACCACCCCTAGCTGGCCAATGACCAAGACCCCAATGGCTAAGTGAAGTAGCCATTGGAATTTGACCATTGGGGAGGACATCGCCGTGTCTGGTGCCAGGCACTGCCGTGTCCGGTGCCCTCATAGAAACCAGTAGCTTTGCTCCAACAGCTCTATTTGGCTTGGGGGTATAAATTGAGGTGGAGCTCGAGCTTGGGTTGGTTGCTGAGCACCCTTAAGCCTTGGTGGCTTGTGTAGGTGTGCTTGGGAGCCCTCTAACTAACTAGTGCTTGCAAGAGTGCAATCCGATTGCGAGTGAGTGTGATTCTAGTGCGTTGCATCGAGTGGCACTAGGTGATCGAGTTGCAAGCTAGTGGTGCTTGTTACTCTTGGAGGTTGTGACATCCTAGATGTCTTAGTGGCTTGCGACTCCGTTGAAGCACGCAAGAAGGTTATGTGGTGCTCTAGTGGAGGATTTGTGAGGGGGGTTGTGCTCACCCTACGGGGATCACGAAGAGCAACTCTAGTTGAGCGTGTCATTTAACTACCCTCACTTTTAGGGCAGGTTCTTGCAGTCCCCGATGTGCGAACTTGGCGAGTGATGCCAATTAGCTACCGAACCACCAAGTGAGCGATCGACATAATGGAGATGTATCTTGGTGGCAACCAAGTGAACCTCAGGAGAAAATCATCATGTCTACATTGTCTTCATCATCTTCTTGGTAGTTTGCATTCCGCGCAACACAAGCTTGTATTACTTTCATTTACATTGTGCTTGTGTAGTTGCTCTTATGACTAGTTTGGCTTTAGTAGCTTGCTAGTTACCTTCTTGCTTGTGTAGCATAGAAGTAGCTCCCTTGCATGGCTAATTTGGTTTTAGTATCCTTGTTAGTCACATTGCTTAGTTTGTGTAGCTAAGTGATTTGCGCTCTCTAATTTGGTTTGTGTAGCCTTATTATTGAGCATTGCTAGTGAGCTTAGGAGCTTTGTGCTTCTATATCACTAGCATGTGTAGGAGCTCGCCGGTTGTCAAAGTACTAGTGCATAGGTTTGTGTGACCTTACTCTAGAATTAATTAGGTGAGCTCTAGCTAGCTCGGCACCTTTGTTTCCTAGTTAGGATCTTTATAAGGTGCTTGTGAACTTAGATAGGGGGTGCAGTCTTGGCTAGACCGATAGTTTTAATTCCGTATTTGTTTCGGTTAGCTAGCGTGATTAATTTTAGAAAGAACTATTCAGCCTCCTCTAGTCCTCCATCTCGACCCTACACGTGGTATCGGAGCTAGGTCTCTCATTTGTGGTCTTCACCGACCCGAGAGGATGGCGGCTTATGGGCTAGATGTTGAGTGTCCATATACTTTTGATGGCACACACTTTGTATGGTGGGAAAATTGGATGACTTGCAATTTTAAGTTTATTTGCCCTCAAATGTGGTGGATCATAGATGTGGGTTTTTCTTATGCATTGGATAGAAAGAATACAAACTCAAGTGCAAAAGAAATGCCTAATCTCGATTGCCAAGCTACTAACATTTTTATCAATCTATGAAAGATAATATATTTGGTGAGATCATGGACATGGAATCCACCCATGAGATTTGGATATATCTCAATGAAAAGTATGGGACGGTCTCCAATGATGATGATGATGATGATGAGCCCAAGGAGAAGGAACATGAGTGTGTTGAGCATGACCACAATTTGGTGATTGTGGAAGATTGCTCCACCTCATGGTCAAATGATGATGATGATCGATCTACCACATGTTTACTTGACGAGATTGATGGCTTGAGCTCAAGTGATGCAAATGATGATCTACCTCAAGCACACTTGATGGTGTTGATGATGGTTCATGCTCAAACCATGATTGTGATGCTATTACAAGCCCATCCACTACATAACATTGCTTCATGTCACAAGGTGACACCAAGGTATCTAATGCTAATATGGTTGATCATGTTGATTCATATGATGAACTTATTAGTAGACTTGCTAGCATGACAATGTCTTTAGAAAATGAGAAAGCTAAAACATTGAAATTGGAAAATAAAAACTCATTTCTAAAGAATTCATGTGAAGAACATAAGCACTTACTTGATGTTCTTAATCTTCACATGGTGAGCTAAAATTGACTCATGAGACACTACTTGCATCTCATGAAGAATTATTGGAACAACATTCTTCTCTCATTGAAGTATTTACAAAGAAAATTAAAAAAATGAGAGCTCATCACATGAGTCAAGTGATCAATTGCAACATGTGACTAACTCTTGTGATGTAGGGAAGAAGCATATATCCACCTCTTGTGATGATTTATTAGATATGCCATACTCTTTATAAATAGATGCTTGTTCTACTTTCTTGTCTTGTGAGACTAACCTTTTGAAGGAGAACAATGAGCTCAAGAATAAAGTGAAGAAATTGAGCAACAAGATAGAGATGTGCTACAACTCAAAAGTCACTTTTGAGCACATGTTGAAGACTCAAAGAAACTTCGGTGACAAGAGTGGCCTTGGCTTCAAAAGGAAGATGACAAAGGGCAAAAGAAAAAGAACAAAGAAGATGAAGAAGCAACTACAATTGAAGTTGTCTCACTCCATATGCTACCAATATCATGAAGCAGGATACCTTGCAAATGGATGCCCAAACATTGAGAAGCTCAAGAAGATGAAGGAAGAAGAGAGGCTCAAGCATGTGAAGTGCTTCAAGTGCCGCACTTGGGGTCACCTTACCTTAATGTGCCCAACCAAGCAATTGGTGAAGCAACAAGAAGAGCCTCAACCAAAGCCACAAGATGAGCTAGAGAAGACACCCCAAGAGCAAATCAAGATCAACCATGAAGATGGTGGTGACTTGATGAAGAAGAAGAAGACAAAAAGGGGTGGAAAGACAAGGCATCCAATGCTTTATTCAAGATGCCAAGATGATGAGCAAGGATGGAAATGAGAAGAAGGTGTATGCTCACATCAAGTGCTTCAAGTGTGAAGATATGGGACACTTTGCCTCGAAGTGTCCTACCAAGCTTGAGAAGGAGGCTCAAGAAACTCATGAGAGGCAAGGCAATGGAAAGCACCACATGAGCAATGAAGAGAAGGCTCAATCAAAGAGAAAGTGCTACTCATACCAAAAAAGGGGACACATGGCTCATTCATGTCCCCTAGGTAACTCTCCTAAGCCTATTTCAATTGATGCAAATTCTATGCTTAGAAAGGATGGCAATGGTACCTTATTGGTTGCAATTGCAAAACATCCTGCTACTTATACTAGGGCATTGCCTAAGTATGTTGCTCCTAACTTGAGAGGACCCAAACTAGTTTGGGTACCATCAAAAAGTGGATGATTATGTAGGTACCATCAGCATTGGAGACTTGGTTCATGTGGTATTCATCTTGTAGATCATGTGATTGAGCCAAGTATTGAAGGATGATAATCATCAACCCAATGCCATGTCAAATTAGTGAAGTTCAAATGTGCTACAACATACAAGTGTCATATTCGAGTTGTGGATGATTTATTGGATTATTTAATGGCTTGCAATTAATTGAGTAAAAGCTTGCTAATTGAAAGATCATGATCTAACCAAGGTATATCTCTTGTTGATCATTTCATTTGGATGCATATGAGTTGATTGAATTGGATAAATATGCAAATGTTGCTTGCTATAAGATGATTGAATGGACAAATGCTTAGTAATCAAGTTTGGATTGATTTGTGTTGGATAAATTCATGAGATGACCTTTAGTGAGTGGATTGTATGAATATATGTCTTGTGAAAGTATTCAAACAAGTTAGTTTCAAGTTTGATTCAATTTGGTGAAATATAGCTCAAGTATTGAAATCTGTCCTATATTTGAAAAACTGAGCTAGCTGAGATCAAGTCTGAGTTTGAGTGATCAAATCTATTTAGATTGTCTTGAAATTTGGTATTCATGCTCTAGATTTATGGTATTAGTTTCTATACAAGTTTTATGAGAATTGGATAAGAAATGCTTCGAGTTTGGAGTGAATCTTGTCAGCTATAGTGCAACAGTTTTCAGCATGTAGCAGTGGTGGAAGAATTGAAATCTGATAGCAATCTAAAAGTCAAATGAAGCTCCAATTTTTACAGATGCTATATTACTTAGTGAATCACATCTCCACTAAATTTCGTAGGCATTTTGATCTGTACATTGGGAGATATGAATTTTTCTTTGAAGAGTATAGAATCTGCCACTAAAGTGACATCTATTGGATTGATCAAGGGTCACTTTGATTGAAAGGTCCTCAAGTTGAAAACATGCCTATAAGTGGTTGATGTACCTAAGTTTGATTTTGAGATGATCTAGAAGCATAACAAGCAAAGAGTACAAGGCCATTTGATTATAGAGTGTACTTTAGTACACATTTGGTACTCAAATTGGAAGATGACGATGAGGTTTAAGTTCTAGAGATTTTGGAGACCATTTGGTAGAAAGAAAAGGACTTAAACAATTAGAAAGAAAAGAACTTAAAGAAGGTTTCATGGTTACTCATCAAGTTAAGTCTATCTCTTGGATCAATCAATCATTTCATTTCAAGTGAGTGTCAAGAATGGTTCTTTGAAGAGAGGTCACTTCTCCCTAGCGTAGGGGCTTGCCGCCTATGTGTAGGTAAACCAAGTGTGGTACTTGGAAGGCTAATATAGAAGTGGTGATTCGAGGAATATTTGAGATGCTTAGTTGAAGCAATCAAAAGGGTTGATCAAGAAAAGCAAGCAACACCCAAAAGAGAGAGCTAATCATGATATTTCAAGTGGTATTCTCACATTGATGCTCTCATGCAAGCAAAGATGAAATGAAGAAGCAAGCCAACCACAATAAGAAAATGCCCTTGATCATAAGTGGTTCTCAAATCATATGGGTGGAGAATGGATTTCATTATTGATGATTGGTCTTCATCGAGCTATAAATTGGACTTCATATTGCTTTGCGGAGCTTAATTAGAAACTAATGACTATCCTTTACTCCAACATAGCAAAGGTATCATTGTAATGTGCATGATCATTTCATCCCTCACTAGTATGTGGTTAGTGCATATAGTACATGCTTATAGGATCATGCATGATAAATGAAAATTTTAAAATTCATAGCCTGCCACTATTGCTTGTTTGATTAGTTAAATCTAGTGGTAGTGTATGAGTTTGTTCATGAGCTAGTGAACCCAAGTACTTGAGTTAATTTGGATTGCTAACAAGTGATAAGTACAACATTGACAAGATAACCCTTGCAAGAGGTATGAAGAAGCTTGTCATTGGTTTAAACAGGACTTGGAAACTTAGGCAAATCAATTTAGTTCTAGTCAACTTAGAAGCTCGTGATAGCAATAAGAGTACAAGCACAAGACAACAATGCAAATGGATATCTAGTTTTTCAAGTGGTATCTAGACTCAATTGATCTATCAAACAGTATTCACAAGTGGTGTCTAGATCAACAAACAAATGATATCCTACAAGTGGTACTCATGAAGATAGCGAATGTTCAAGAAGTGGTGTTTATTGACAAATCAATCATACACGTGGTATCACATCTCTACACATGGTATCAATCATACAAGATGGTGGTTCCACAAGTGATCCTCAACTTTAAGTAATCATCGAATGAAGAAAAGTTCCCTCACACTATAAGAGCTCAAGCTTATCAAAATGAATGACCCATGCTATCGGTGCAGAAAGTGACCAACATGTAAATATGTGTAGTTTTGCCTGTATGTTGTGATCGGATGTGGCCTAGCACTCAATAACACAAGGGTTTATACTAGTTTCAGGCAACATGCCTTACATCTAGTTTGAGTCGGTCTATGACTTTATTCCTGAGCCTAGGTGCTCGAAGTTTGCTGTGGGGTTACAAACGAGTAGGAGTAAGATGGCGGGGGTGCAAGAGGTCCTGGTCGGACTCTAGGTCTGAAGGGCTAAGAGTGATGGGAACTCCTCTGAGTGTTCGAGCATATGCTCTATGAAGCTTTAGAGTGTCTAAAGCTAGCAGAGAGTGGATCTGTCTGTTGTTCGAATCATCTGAGATCGGTCGTCCTCTTGGGAGAGAGCGCATCCTCTTTTATAGATCAAGGGGATAGCCTTACAAGAGAGAGAGTGTGTAGTATGCTACTAAGTATTGTTGCCCACGCTGTCGGGTACAAGGCAATGGTAGGCGCCCACAATATTGTTGGTGTCAGATGCATGTGGGAGGTTTTACCGTGTTCCACCAGGTATGGTAAATGCCAGCATCCACAACACTGTGGATGCCTAGATGCATGGGGGGCCTTACCATGTTTGCCTAGTATGGGAATTGATGACACCCACAACACTGTAGGGCAAATGTAGGTGCCTTCAACACTGTTTGGGTTCTGATATGTCTAGAAGGTTGCAGGGCATCCCTCTAACAAGTCTTGTCGGTATTGTCCTGCGATCGTGCAGGGTACGGTCTTTGGTATTGCGGTTTGTCTTGAGTGTCCTGCCTTATCTACTTTGTTCATTTCCTGGGTCCTTTACCGAGCGGGCATCCTCAGTCGGTTGGTCCTAGTCGGCTCTGACTGTGTTGGTCGGAGAAGAGCTGTAAGCAGGGGTTCAGTGTACCCTTGGTCGGAGAAGCGGGTCGGAGTCAGAGATGGAGGCAGGCATTGGCCAGGCCCTCCGATCAGAGTCAGAGCATGAGTGCCATTCTTTGGCTAGGCCTTCTGGTCAGAGAGGCGGGCCAAAGTCAGAAGTGAGCGCTGTTCCTCTTTGGCCAGGCCTTCCGGTCAGAGAGGTAGGCCAAAGTCAGAAGTGAGCATTGTTCCTTCTTATTCCTCTTTGGCCAGGCCTTTCGGTTAGAGAGGTGGGCCGAAGTCAGAAGTGAGCGCTGTTCCTTCTTAGCCAGGCCTTTCGGTCGGAGACTGGATCGCCCTTCTGGCCCGTCGTTAGGTATTTTGGGCCATCCCAGGAGTTGCACGTCATTCGCAACATCGTCTGCTGGGTTGAGCCTTTACTGGGGAACAGGTCCACTAGGGACCCCGGGTTTATGAACCCGACAGGAGCCCCTGAGCCCCTGGGCGATTCGAGTAGAATTGTCTAGGGGATTTTTTGTCTTGACAGCGGGTGCATGCGAGCGCACCCATGGGTGTAGCCCCCGAGCCCCTGGGTGATTCGAGTAGAATTGTCTGGGGGTTTTTCATTTTGTTGGTGGGGGAATTTTTTGTTTTGATGGCAGGTGCGCGCGAACGCACCCGCGGGTGTAGCCCCTGAGCCCCCAGGTGATTCGAGTAGAATCGCCCGAGGGGGTTTATCAGCGGGCATGTGTGTGTACCTTGGGTGAGATAGAGTCATCCACCAAGGCATTAGGTGAGGCCATGGGATAGCCGAGGGATCGGGCGAGATGGAGGCATTTTAGGGATCGGGCAAGATGGACTCGTGGATCCAGGCATTGGGCGCAACTGAGGCAGTTTTAGGGATTGGGCGAGATAGACTCGTGGATCCAGGAATCGGGTGCAACCGAGGCAGTTTAGGGATCAGGTGAGAGAGACTCATGGATCTAGGCATTGGGTGTAGCCGAGGCAGTTTAGGGATCGGGCAAGATGGACTTATGGATCCAGGCATCGGGCATAGCCAAGGCAGTTTTAGGGATCAAGCGATAGACTCATGGATCCAGGCATCGAGCGTAACCAAGGCAGTTTGGGGATCGAGTGAGACAGACTCGTGGATCCAGGCATCGGGTGCAACTATGGGACAGCCGAGGGGTTGGGCGTCCCATGGTTTTGTGCCCCATTGGGCTTGGTAGGGGTCAGTTTCGTGGGTTACCCCATCAGCGGTTTTCATAACCGGAGGGGCTAAGCTAATGTCGCTTGCCTCGATGGCTCGAGGGACGCGCTCGGTGAGCTCGTTAACGGGCACGTTCGAGTGAAATCCGGGTCCGTCGTTCGTGACGGGGTCAACATAGCCCTCATGTGGCATTCCACTGCTCCTTAACCCGCATCCTAGTAGATGCCTAGGTCGTTCCAGAGACCGACCCAGGTGACCCACTAGACCTCCCCTCGATGGAGATTCTATGGGCATGGCTCGAAGGCTAGGATCGAATGAGAAGTTTGAGATGACCCTGTCCTGCTTCGGAGTAGATTGGGCAAGGGCTGCTAGGGCTCATCTGCATTTTCTGCCCTAGCTCCTATTTGATGTGAGGTGGCCTCGAGCCCTTCGTGGGCTAGCCTTTGAACCCCGATCTATTCGTTGCTCATGTTGAATGAGGCAACTACCGCTTTGTGACACAACACGAAGCGTTGTGATGCATTGACCGCATATGTGATGCTTTGGATGTATAGGATGAATGAATGAATGAATGCATGCATGGATGAATGTGTGAATGCAGTGTATGAGGAATGATGAATGAATGATTATGCAAAATAAATGAAATAAAGGGTTTTGGTAAGGTTACCTTGATGACTCGAGTGACTGGGTTTGAGGAGCTCTCAGTCGGATGTGTCCGACCAGGACCCTTATTCGTCAGTTTGTGACTGGAGTTGGTTTGGCCCACAAGGGGCATCCATCTGCTCTTTACCTATCTCTCGGTGTTTGCCTGAGCCATCCGATCGACTCAGGAAGACTATTGGTCTCTCCTACATAGAGATCCCATTGTTGGGCTCTTCCAAAGTCTTGCCAGGGAAGGTGGAGGGCTGCCTACGTGTGGTTTGTGCCTTGTTTCCTACGCCTGACATGTGGTAGTGGTGGGCCATGCCCAGGCCATGTCCTATCTAACCAAGTGCTGCCTCGGCGGGTAGGGCGCATTCCATCGATCAGGACACGTCCCGTCACATTCTCGTCCACATTGAATAGGGGAAGGGAGAGGGTTTTTTGCCCCAATCCTTTGCCCTTCTTCAACTGCTGCATTTCCTCCTTAAATAGGGGAAGGGAGAGGGAAAGGAGAACTCACAGACCCATTCGTGAATCCGGAGCACAATGTCGAGCTGGAGGTCATCCAACGTAGATGAGATGGTGTTGGCCGCCTTCGCCGAGAAGGGGCTACTTCTGCCAAAGGAGGTGGCGCACTAGAGGGTGCTGCATGTCACCAGGCTTCATCACCGTCTATGAGGCCTTCATGGGATGGAGCCACCCATGGACTCCTTTTAGTGAATCTTCTCCGGGCGAGCCTTGTCGAAGGGGAAGCTACCTAAGACTACACTGGTGGGGGGTTTCACCCTTGCAGCCGCTCAGGTTAGCTAGTTCATAAAGTTTGATGAGACATCCTTCAGCCATGGCAGCCATACTTCAGTGGGTAGCATCCCTGTCCAAGAGCTGCCTCGTCTACATGAGAAAGTCTGGAGCTCCATGTTCTTCTACTAAGCATCTATAGCTTGCTGCTTTGGCATTCGCCTTTAGAAAGTCTAGGTCAGAAGCTCCATCCAAACTGAATGTCACCCCTGTCAAAGGGTGAGCAGCCTTCGCTAGTCACGCCATTAGTTGATGCCACCAGGCTACCACAGTAGCATTTAGAGTAGAAGTAGTCAGCAAATGTAACCGTTAAGTTTGTGGGGGATCCCTCGTGTGAACTATTTTTTGTATTCATGAATACATCAGTTCTGTTTTGTGATAGAATCACTATCCATTCCTTGTTTTTATCCTAGCATAGCTTTGTTTTCATCCTTTTCTTTTTTGTACCTGCTCGTTCGTTCCATAGGCTTCAATCCTAAGAACCCGGGCGTGGCCCGCGAGGCTCGGTTTTTTTCGTAACCATAGGTCGTGGTGAGGTGCGATCGGTCTAGAGTAAAGCAAAGTCACGTTGGGTAGTCAAAGGAATGGAATGCCCTTTCATTCGGGCAATGCCCTTTTGTTTGGGCGAAAAGTATTTATCATGTGATAGTAAAAAAAGAGAGGTGGTATCGCACCCTCATGGAGCCCCCGAGTGACCCGGGCTGAAAGTGTTCTGGCTGGGGTGCTCATAGGAGCAAACGTTGAATGAAAGAAAATGATAAGGCCGAATCTTTAGGGGAAGAAACGATGTAACTATTCGATGTTCCAAGTGTTGGTGAGAACATTGCCGTTGTCATCCTTTAGTCGGTAGGCGTTTGGTTGGATCACCTTGGTCACCGTATAGGGACCTTCCCAAGGTGGAGAGAGTTTATGCTTCTCCTTGGTCGATTGGGTCCTTTGAAGCATGAGGTCTCCAACCTCGAGAATCCTTCCTCTGATTTTCCTCTCATGGTACCTATAGAGAGTCTGCTGGTAACAAGCAGAGCAGATGACAGTCGTCTCGCGGGCCTCCTTGAGCTGGTCAACTGTGTCTTGTTGAGCCTCCATGGCTCGGTCATGGTCAAAGGTCTTCACTCTTGGGGCATCGTGGTCGATGTCAGAGGGCAACCGATGAGGACATCACTACTTCATCGCATACAAGCCAAGTAGAGGAGGAGGTCCAACATGGGCGTCCAATTCATCTTTTTCATGGTGGAAGCCCAGTCCAACTCAAGTTCGAGTCCGGTTCAGGCTCCAGGACCAGTCTGCCTTAAACTGGTCACCCAGGACGCATCCGGACTCTGTTTTCGACGATCCATATATGGTTGGAAAGCTAATTTGATAAGGAAGCCAATCCAAGTCATTTCACGTCTAAAGACCTTCAGAATCCATGGGAATCGTCGAAACAAGTCAGCATCCAGAATCTGCCGTGGTGCTGCGACACCATCTTTTGGTCCGTTGGACCGTGTATCGTGTTTGGGCCCATTAGGGGGTGCGTCTAGGGGAGTGATGCCCAGGACTCTATAAATAGCAGCCGTCGCTCTCCTTAGGGTTTGAGTTTTGTTTAGTTCTTGATTTCCTCGTGAAACTGACATCGTTTTGCTGCAACTGTGCCGCCAAGGCTGCTTGCTATGAACCAGGGCCCCAGTTCTTGATCTTGTTCGCCTGTGGCAATTAGTCCTTTCGAATAAAGACTTGAACTCTTTTTTTATTTCATAAGCCTCATATTTATTTGCAATTTCAGATTGTGTTCATCCCGTTCTTGCTTGTGTTCTCGATTCGCTTGCAGGAAAGCCTTCTCGGCGAGGTTAATCGCGTTCACGTGGTTGATAACCAATGGAGCAGTGGTGTAATGGTTGCGGGGGTCCGAATCAAACTTGGTTCGAAGCATAGATCATGAATGTCGAGTCTCCACCAATCAATGCTACCATACCTTTTAGAAGATTGGGCCTTGTCTACATCAAGTGATATCAGAGACCTTGTTGCCCGTTAGGTATAACTTTGTTTCCCCCTTTAGATTGTTACTGTTTTTGCATTACCTACTGTCCACAAAAAGGCAAAAAAAATATACATCGTCACATATTCCCTGTCCTATAGCCTCATTGTGCCATGCAAGTTCGTCTCTGATTTTTGTTGTTGAGTTTGTGCCCTAGGTCAAGTTCTTGTTGCTGGTTTTAGATCGTTTTTAGTCTAGTTTGTGTTTTCCCCTTTGTTTTTCATCATAATCCATGAACACCCCAAGTATTGTTGTGATTCCTTTGTATTCATCAAACCCTAGTCCACGCCATCTTATTTGTTACACTTGTCTTCACTATTTTCATCAAATCCTTGCTGTCGTGACCAATTTTGCGCACATTGTTCCCGTTTTGTCCTCTAATTCGGAGTCCATTCTTAAAACTGGTCTAGTTTTCGCATACGAACTCGAATTTCGACGTTCCATATATCAAAATCGATTAGAAAAAATTTTTGGATCCGTCCATCCCCCACTTTGCTGGGGTCGGAGATTTTTATTTTGGTCAAAAAGTGGTCACAAGATTCTCTTTTTGTGGTCACAAGGTGCCTTGTCTACATCAGCAGCACTGCTTTAGCTTCGTAGGCTAGGAAGAAGGGTGTGAACCCTGTGGATTAGTTTGGGGTTGTTCTCAGGCTCTAGAGGATCGCTGAGACCTCTACAACCCATCGCCCTGCGTACTTATTGAGTCGGTCGAAGATGCGTGGCTTAAGTCCTTGGAGGACCATGCCATTGGCACACTCGACCTGACCATTAGTATGTGGATGTCCGACCGAGGTCTAATCGATCCTAATGCCATATCCATCACTGAAGTCCAGAAACTTCTTTTCGGTGAAGTTAGTTTCGTGGTCCGTGATGATACAGTTAGGAATGCCGAACCGGTAGATGATGTCGAGGAAGAACTTGACCGCCTCTTCGGAGTGGATGTTGGTGATGGGCTTCGCCTCTATCCACTTGGTTAATTTATCCACTACTACGAGTAGGTGAGTGAAGCCGCTCGGGCCCTTTCTGAGGGGTACTACCTTGTTGAGGCCCTAGACCACGAATGGCCAGGTGATGGGGATGATTTGGAGTTCCTGTGCTGGCAAATGTGTTTGCCGAGTATAGAACTAGCATCCTTCACACCTACAGATGACCTCCTCTGCATCTCGTAGCATGGCGGGCCAGTAAAAACCTTGGCAAAAGGCTTTTCCGACCAACGACCTCAGGGCCATGTGATGTCCACAGATTCTGGCATGGACCTCATGGAGGAGTTATTTTCCTTGGTCGGTCGGAATGCACTTCATGAGTACTCTCAATGGACTTTGCTTGTAAAGCTCGTCATCGAGTGCGATGAATGTTTTGGCACGTCGAGCGATCCACCGTGCCTTAGTCCTCTTAGGTGGGAGAACCTCCTCGAGGAGGTAGGCATGTAGCAGCGCTCGCTAGTTGGTTTGATCGAGTGCCACCATGGCATAGTGGAGCCTACTCCCATCTAGGGAGATCAAAACCACCCTATCCCCTAAGTCAGGCGCCAATACGGACCCATCGAAGTACATCATCTAGTACTCGTGGGTGACGTCTATGGTCGGTAGCTGGACCTTCGTCCATTCAGTGACAAAATCCACAAGAGCCTAAGACTTAATAGCGGTACGGGGGGTATACCTGATGTCGTTGCCCATTAGATCAAGTGCCCACTTGGAGATCCATCCCATGGCATCGCGGTTGCGGATCATGTCTCCGAGCGGGTATGAAGTGATGACCGAGACTTCATGGTCAATGAAGTAGTGTAGGAGCTTCCAGGTCGCCATCAGCGTGGCATACAAGAGTTTTTGCACCTAGGGGTACTGGACCTTGGGGTCGGTGAGTACCTCTCCGATGAAGTATACGGGCCGCTGGACCTTAAGGTGGTTTCCCAGCTCCTCCCTTTCGATGACCAGGGTGGCGCTCACCCATGGTTGCTTGCCACGACATTGAGGAGGAGGGTTTCTCCCCGTTCAGGAGCGACGAGGATTGGATCTGATGTCAGTTATGCTTTGAGGCTCTCCAAAGCCTGCTGTGCTTCCTCAGTCCAGACGAAAGCGTCTATCTTTTTGAGAAGCTTGTAGAGAGACATCCCTCGTTCATCGAGCCAGGAGATGAACCGGCTTAGGGTGGCCAGATAGCTGGTGAGCCTTTGTACGCCCTTGATGTTGCGTATGGGGCCCATGTTAAATATGGCCATGATTTTTTTGGGGCTAGCCTCGATGCCATGTTCGGACATGATGTATCCAAGCAGCTTCCCCTTTAGAACCCTGAAAACACATTTCTCAAGATTCAATTTGATGTTGAACCTTCAGAGGTTCATGAATGTTGTGGCTAAGTTCACGACCAGGTTGCAAGCTTGAGCCGTTTTGACCACTATGTCATCAACATAGACGACGATGGTTGGTTTTGGCCAGTCGACCTAATCAGGTTGGTCGAGTGGGTCAATTTGGTTGGCAAAGCATTGCTACATGCACCATTGATAGGTGACACCAGCGTTCTTCAGGCTAAAAGGCATGGTTACGTAGCAGTACAAACCATACGTGATGATGAATGAGGTTGCGAGCTGATCGGACTCCTTCATCGCGATGTGGTGATAGCCTCAGTATTCATCTAGAAAGGAGAGGATCTCACACCCTAAGGTGGAGTGGACTATCTGGTCTATGTGCGGCAAAGGAAAATAATCCTTCAGACACGCCTTGTTGAGGCCAGTATAATCAACACACATTCTCCATTTCCTAGTCTTCTTTTTAACAAGAATAGGATTGGCAAGCCAGTCAGAGTGGTATACCTCCTTGATGAATCCAGCCACCAGGAGTTTGGCGATCTCCTCGCCTATGGCCCTATGCCTCTCGTCGTCGAAGCGATGCAGGCGTTGCTTGGCGGGCTTCGAGCTCGGGATGAGGCGCAGCGTGTGCTCGGTGACCTCCCATGGTATGCCTGGCATGTTAGAAGGTTTCCATGTGAAGACATCATGATTGGCACACAAGAAGTCGATGAGCTCACATTCCTATTTGGCTGGGAGCTGGGTCCTGATCTGCACCATCTTGGTTGGGTCAGTGGGGTTAATCCCCACTGCCCTAGTTTCCTCGCTTGGGTGGAAGGTAGCCAAGGAGGTTGACTTGTTGTAGACTAGGACTGCTGGGGTCGATGATTCTCCGAGCTGAGGGAGCTCAGCAGAGTTGACCATGACAGTTGCGAGCTCGAAATGCCCACGGTCTCACATGAAGGCATGCAAGAAGGCACTACCCATGGTGATGACGCCGTTCGGTCCTGGCATCTTTAGCTTGAGGTTGGTGTAGTTGGGGATCACCATAAACTTGGTGTAGCATGACCACCCCAAGATGGCATGGTAGGACCCTGGGAAGTCCACCACCTCGAAGGTGAGAACCTCCGAGTAGAAGTTAGCTTGGCTACCAAACATGATGGGCAGGTCGATCTGCCTGAGCGGGTACGCCTGTGCTCCTGAGATCACACCGTGGAAGGGAGAGCCCATTGGGTGGAGCTTCGATAGGGGGTGTGCATGGCATCAAGGGTGTTGACGTAGAGGATATTGAGGCCACTACCTCTATCCATCAGCACCTTGGTGAGGCGCTTCTTGCAAATGATGGGGTCAATGATAAGCGGGTAGCGCCCTGGTCTGGCAACATGGGAGGGATGGTCCCTCTAATCGAAGGTGATTGGAGATTCAAACTAGCTAAGGAAGGAGGGGACGGCCATCTTGGTGGTGCATGCCTCTCTATAGCATACCTTGTGCTGGCGCTTGGAGCAGATGGCATCAGATCCCCTGAAGATCATGATGTATTCCGTGGGATCGAGGAAGTCATCCGCATCCTTGCCTGCCATGCCCCCTTTTTCGGCTACTGCCTCCTTGCCCTTTCCTTCTTTTCGGCCTACCGTCCTATCGTAGGAAGCGCTTGAGGAGCTCGCTTTCCTTATAGAGGTGCTTGATAGGGTTGGTGTGGTTGGTGCACAGGCTATCCATGAGCTTGTCAAAGTTGTCCGATAGGCCCTGCTGGGGCTGCTTGCCCATGCAATTGGCCGTGGTGACCAGATCGGAGTTGGCCAGTCGGTGCCGATCCTTCTTGTTCTTCTTACCCCGCTATGTGGAGGGGCCCTCATTTTGGTCCTTGTGCTTGGCCTTGCCCTTATCCTAGCCTCCATTGAAGACTGCTCTAACCGCCTCCTCGATGGAGGTGTGTTTTGTGGCAACGTCGAGCAGGTCGCGGGTGGTACGGGGCTTCAGGCAGCCAAGCTTGTGGATCAGGGACTCACAGGTCGTCCTAGAGAGGAATGCGCTGATGACGTCCATGCTGACGACATCAGGAAGGGAGTAGCATCATTTGGAGAAGCTACAGATATAATCCTGCAGGGACTCGTTGGGCTCCTGCTGATAGCTCTTGAGGTCGTAGGAGTTCCCAGGGCGGACATACATCCCCTAGAAATTTTTGATGAAGATCCTCTTGAGGTCCGCCCAGTCGTGGATGCTGTCGTGCGGGAGGAATTCAAGCCATGCTCGAACATGTTCCCCCACATAGATAGGGAGGTATTGAATGATGAAGTAGTCATCATCCACTCCTTTGGCTCGGCAGGTGAGCCAGAAATCTTTGAGCCATATACCGGGGTTTGTCTCCTTGGTGTACATGGCGATGTTGGTGGGTGGTTGGAAGCGCTATGGGAATGGCACTCTCTGGATGTGTTAGCCAAAGGCCCATGGTCCTAGGCCATCTGGGCTGGGACTCTAGTCGTCTGGCTGGTGACCATGCCTAGGGTACGTTTCACTGCTCCCCTCGATGGTCCGGCCAGGGCCCATGTTGCCTACCCTCACCGCTGCTCAAAAGACATCATCATCATGCTAGGCCTGACGCCGGTTGCTGATGACACCGCGAGCATCTCGATTTGGCCTGAGGCATTCATGCACAGGGGGCTAGTGTGGAGCGGCCACCGAGTTAGGCCATGGTGTAGCTACATCCTCCTATGCCGTGCTTGGTGGTTGTAGAGGTGAGCGGATGGAGCAATTCATCTAGTGCGTCCCCACTCCCCTGGTGGGGAGAGAGGCCATGAGTTTGTGTCATGATGCAGAGCTCTCCGCCTATTAAATGGCGGCGGCTTCCACTAGCATCTGAAGGTTTCGGTGGACCGCCCGCTCCTAGGGGTCGATGGGCTCTAGAACGCTGCATAGAAGCATCGCCGTAGCAGCGATGTTCTGGCTAGCCCAAGTGAACTATGGGAGATCATTCCCCTTGTCCACGATGTTGCGCTGGACCTGATGAGCGCGCCCCCAAGAGCCACTCGCCAGGTTATGTGCATGCGGCGCAACATGCTGCACCAAGCGCACCGGTGTAGGTGGCGGCTGGTTCTACCGCCTTTATCATAGCTCCTTGCCATGTGCCTACACACACGTGAGGGTCCGGATTGGTGTGAGTCTGTTGGGACTCTACGACCACCGGTGGCTGTCCCAGAGTGTCTGCCATAGCGCACTCCCAGAACATAAGGTGCCTAGGTGCCACGTCGCCGATGCTGGAGCCATCGCTCTAAACCTCATCATCCATGAGGTTGTGGAAAGAGGCGGGAGCGTAGCTTGCCATCCCCACGAACTCGGATGTGAGAGGGGGTGGCGTCAGTATCTTTTGGAGCCCCCAGGCATAAGCATCTGTGGGGGACACGAGGCCATAGGGAAACCGGCCATATGGTGGCCGTGGCGCGAACAATGGGGTCCCTCCAGATAGTCGACGAAAGATAGTAAATAGCGAGTAAAGAACAAAATGTACAATACTCATAGTGGGGATTGAGCCCAGCATGGGCTCGAAGCGAAGCATAGGTGCCTCATCGTTGAGGTCGCTGGGTGTCCCAGAGCCGACAGAGGGCGCCCCTCCAATGGGCACCGAAACAAGTGCCTTCTCGCGAAGGCGCATCATGTCGAGCTAGTTGGCGATGAAGTCTAGGCTTCTAAAGAGGAAGGCCTAGGATGGCTCAAAGATGGGAGGAACCCACGTCCCAACAGGTAAGAGCACGGGAAACTCCTGCGAGCCAAAGCGAGTCATATTGCTTGAGCCCACCATGCCGAAGATGGTAGAAAAGTGGGCCATCTGATGACCAAAAGCGTGAACGTGCGACGTCTTCCCCACGGATGGCGCCAACTATCGGTGCAGAAAGTGACCAACACATAAATATTTGTAGTTTTGCCATACATTGTGATCGGATGTGGCCTAGCACTCAATGACATAGGGTTTATGCTAGTTCAGACAAATGTGCCCTAAGTCTAGTTTAAGTCGGTCGGTGACTTTATTCCTGAGCACAGGTGCTCAAAGTTTGCTGTGGGGTTACAAATGAGTAGAAGTAAGATGGGGGTGCAAGAGGTCCGGTCGGACTCTAGTCTGAAGGGCTAAGAGTGACGGGAACTCCTATGTGCGCTGATTGTTCGAGCGTATGCTCTGTGAAGCTTTAGAGTGTCTAAAGCTAGCAGAGAGTGGATCTATCTGTTGTTCGAATCATCTGAGATCGACCATCCTCTTGGGAGAGAGTGCATCCCCTTTTATAGATCAAGGGGACGGCCTTACGAGAGAGAGAGAGAGTGTGTAGTATGCTACTAAGTCTTGTTGCCCATGCCATCGGGTATAAAGCAATGGTAGGCGCCCACAATACTGTTGGTGTCAGATGCATGTGGGAGGTTTTACCGTGCTCCACCAGGTATGGTAAATGCCGGCGCTCGCAACACTGTGGATGCCCAGATGCATGGGGGAGCCTTACCGCGTTTGCCTGGCATGGGAATTGATGGTGCCCACAACACTATAGGGCAAATGTCAGCGCCCTCAACACTGTTTGGGTTCTGATATGTCTAGAAGGTTGTAGGGCACCCCTCTGACATGTCTTATCAATACTGTCCTATGGTCGTGCAGGGTACGGTCTTCGGTATTGTAGTTTGTCTTGAGTGTCCTGCCTTATCTACTCTATTCGTTTCCTAGGTCCTTTATCAAGCAGGCGTCCCCCATTGGTTGGTCCCAGTTGGCGTTGACTATGTCGATCGAAGAAGAGCTATAAGTAGGGGTTCGGTGTACCCCTGGTCGGAGAAGCGAGTCAAAGTCGAAGACAGAGGTGGGCGTTGGCCAGGCCCTCTGGTCGGAGTCGGAGCGTGAACGTCATTCTTTGGCTAGGCCTTCTGGTCGGAGAGGTAGGCTAGAGTCAGAAGCGAGCATTGTTCCTCTTTAGCCAGGCCTTCTGGTCGGAGGGGCGGGCCGGAGTCAGAAGCAAGCGTTGTTCCTTCTTTTTTCTCTTTGGCCAGGCCTTCCGGTCGAAGAGGTGGGCTAGAGTCAGAAGCGAGCATTGTTCCTTCTTGGCCAGGCCTTCTAGTCAGAGACTAGATCGGCCTTCTAGCCTGTCGTTTGGTATTTTGGGCCGTCCCAGGAGTTGCGCGTCGTTCTCAACATCATCTACTGGGCCGAGCCTTTGCTGGGGAGTAGGTCCACTAGGGACCCCAGGGTTTATGAACCTGACACATGCTATGGCATATGGGGGTGTCCCACCAATTTGTATTAAGGTCAAAGATCCTATATGTGGTATCTCAAGGGCTATACAAATGGTGTCATTCCAACATATATGGTGTTGCCCATTAAAAATGCAAGATTCAAGTGTCAACCATCTACCCCAATGCAACCCTTTGTATCAAGAGATGCATACCCTTTATGAAAATTGATGACAAAGGGGGAGAGATTAGTATAAAAATATTGACAGAAGTTGGATTTGGGCATGAATGTGGACAAAGAGGGAGTAACATTAAAGAATGGAAGAATGTGAGAGGATCAAAATTCTTAGACAAGAGAAGCACACAAGTAGGGAGAGCAAGCTCATAAACTTTGATTGATTGCATTTCATATGTGCATATTTATGTGCTTGCTTGCATTGCATAAGTTTTTAAATTTGACATGCATGCTTGTGTGGTGTAGGCTAGTTGTAGAACTTGAATGATGATTTGATAACTAGCATGCACAGGATGGTAGCTAGACTTGTATTTCTACACATGGTACTAGAACCTTGCTTATAATGTTGATCTCACAGGGTTTCTAGTATTTTGGTTGTCTAGCTACTCATAGTGCTAAGGATGGATGTTAAAAGTGCAACTCCGATTGATATCTGTTTACACCAAAATTTGGGAAGAAGAACGTGAGAACTCGAAGCTTCCAAGATTGCATCATCAAGGAATCGATTAGCATAAGGATCGATATCAGCTAATTCAGATGTAGGTACTAGGATCGGCTCTCTTCAGATGACATTAGCAGATAATGTCGATGAGCTACGGTTGGCTGTCGGAAAAATATGTCGGACTCTACAAAAAGGAAAAAATTAGGGTCCAAGTTATCTTAAGTTAGGAATGTTTTCTTTTATTCCAAAGATTATAATGAGTCATACTTGAGTAGGATTCATGCTTAGATTCCGGGTATAAATATTGGACCTCGGCTATTGTAAAAAGGATCCACAATCAATCAATACCAATTACTTTTTTTGGCTTCATGCCAACCCGTAGGAGTAGGAGTGCTGTAGATCTCGACGAGTTCTTCAACATGCAGGGCTACATTGATCCAGTCGACCTTCAGGCTTGTCTGTAAGTACCATCATGGCTTATACTTCTATTCGTAAGGCTGCATCGGTCCGGCCAACCTCTTGCGAGCTCTAGTATAAGCTAGTTATTGATCCTTATCTAGCTCAAGTACGGCTGCATCGGTTAAGTTCGACCTCCACTGCTCGAATTAGATTAAGGTCAAGTTATCGTCTCTACCTAAGGGTGGCATCCTTCGGGTAGATTCATTAAGTTACCTATCTTGTTGATGTTCTTATTGTCATTAGTTTTAGCAATATCAACCTGCCCGATCGAGATCGATCTAGATCGGCCTCCCATCCTTTTAGTCTGTCGTTTACCTTGCCACATTGCGATGGTTCTTACTTTAAATGACAGATTATGTTTCATCGGTTGTTCTACTTTGATCTTAATCATGCATAGTATGCAGGCTAAGGCATGTCAGATCTTGAGAAGGTTTGCTAGCTAGTTGAATCTGGTCAATAGCTCACTATTATGGCTGTAACGATCCGGTCAATCCCCACTGTTAGCACATTAGATCAGAGTATGCTAGCTGGTAGATTCGCTTTTGACCAGGTGTGACCTTGACTATTTGCTATGCCTACATCAGCTAAATAGCCGATTGTCCTGTACTTTAACTCTTATAGTGTGTCTTCATGATTCTATTAAATGTGAATAGATCTATTTATTTTAAAGGTTTGATTTGTTGGCTTTATCATGGCTGCCATTGATCCAGCCGAACCCCACTGTTAAGGATAACAGGTTAGGTCTGATGAGTTTATAGATCTATCCATATTGAATAGTCAATTGTTCATATGTTGTAATCCCTTTTCTTCCTAAATCGGCTATTTTAGTCGTTTCGCCTATGCTTTCACAGATATGGTCGGTTCTATGGATTTCCTGGTTCTAGACTATCATCATCATCATAATGCATCGATCCGGTTGAACCTCATTGTTGGTGATAATAGATTAGATCTAGACGGTTCGTAGATCTATCTATATCAAACAGTCAATTGTTTGCGTGGCATATCCCTTTTTACCGAATTCATTGGCTCTACACCACATATTGATCAAATTCTAATTTAGCTAGTGATGTATTTTTGACGCATACACGTTAATAGCTCAAAGGAAAGGATCATTAAAACTAGGTGCCTTGTATTCGTTACTATAAAATCAATCATGATCCGTGAGCTTTACAGTCCTTAACATCCGATTTCTTCTCGTATCGGCTGTTTTAGTTGATTTTCCCATCTATTTGCTTCTGAAGCGACAAACTTGGAACTATCTGGGCAAAACCAGCATGTTCTACCCTAAATTACTGATAAACTTTCTCTCCTTATCAATTGCAGGTCAAATTGACTAGCATGCCCTTGGGAATTCACAGGATCGACTGCTCCTGCATTGAAGCCAAGCAGATCTCTATAGATCGTTCTGGCTTGCTGCGTGTCCACCTAGCGGCTACCACATTTTTGCGCCGACACATGTTCTGGCATGCCTGGTGAGACCCCACAATCGTCATGGCAACTCACAACAATAGGGGCATCCTTATGGTGCCTTATGAAGACCTACCTGATGAGGATAAAGATGTCATCAGTAAAGCTATAGAAGAATTTTAGAACAAGTGTTTGTTGTCCTACACCAAGACACGTGATAATAAAGTTGTTCAGAAATATCCACTACCAAGAATTTTGATGCATGGGTAGTCAGATACAAACGAAGTTGATGATAGGCGTTTCTTCATAGATGCTATAAACAAATCTATTCATGATGTCATGTTAAACCATAATACAACTTTCTTGAACACATTCCACAATACCATGAAATTGGTGTTTCATGGATGTCCAATTGATCAGGTTGGACCGGCTTATTATGACATTCCACATCCGTTGACTCAGGGGACTAATCAAGCCGGTACTAGCCATCAAGAAGCAGCACTAACTAGTAATGATGATGTCTAGGCAGTTCAGAGCTCATCTAAACAAGTTCAAGTCCCACTACTAATCAAATACAAAATAATCCTGGATTATCAATGCAGTATGTGCAACAGCCAACGGGATAAGTTCATAATCAAATTTTTAATTTTGGCACATCAGGCCAAATGCTGTCGTCAGCTCAAAAAATAGCGCCATCAGTTCAAAGAATTCGTAGAGATACAGATCCCAACATCTACAACCAGAGACTCCAAGCAGCAAATCAGCAAAGGACCCAACAGGTAGAGATCCCATAAGGATATCATTATGGAACAGATTACAATACCCTTCATATGATTCCAAATCCAGGGTATCAAGGTACCCAAAATTTTAATCCGTAGATGGGTCAACAATTACAAAGAAATGCAGATTCAAATGCTGATGAATTGTTGCTCAGAATGACCGAGATGATGAAGAATCAGTTCAGTTTGAAACCAAAAGGGCAAACCTTTTTGTACAAACATCCATATTCAGAATGGTATAATTTAGTCGCTCTTCCTACAAATTATAGGCTCCCAGAATTTGCTAAGTTCACTGGTCAAGATAGCACAAGTATAATAGAATATGTCAGTCGGTATCTTACACAGTTAGGCAAAGCATCCATTGAAGAGGCTCATCGAGTTTGTTTCTTCTCCTTGTCCCTATCAGGACTAGCCTTCACTTGGTTTTCATCGTTGCTAGTTAATTCCATTGCCAATTGGATTGACATAGAGAAGAAGTTTCATACGTATTTCTATACTAGGATAGGAGAAAAGAAAATCATAAATTTGAAGATCATAAGGCAGAGAACTAATAAATCAGGTGTCGAGTTTCTTCAGAGGTTCTGAGAGACCAAAAATTTGTGCTTCTCATTGAATCTAACTGATGATCAGCTAGCTTGCTATGGCCATTCAAGGAATGTTGCCAACATGGAGAGAGAAGCTGTAGGGGCAAGAGTTTGACAATTTTGGTCAGTTGGCTCAACGGGTGGCAGCACTCAATAGCCAAATCCAGAGTATGTGCAGAGATACCCGATTCTAGAAGAATGTCACAATCAGTTGAAGCTTATAATCCATGTCCAGTTAGTGATGGCGATGAGGACGATGAAGAAGAAGAGATTGCTGTGGCTGATGGAATTAGGGTAAGAAGACTAGTAATGGTGTCAAATCCTTAGGGAAGAGGAGTCAAAGAGAGCTATGATTTCGATGTCACAAAATCAGACAAGCTCTTTGATTTCTTGCTTGAGAGAGGATAGATCAAGTTGCCCACCTAATCATGTTATGTTGCCTCCTAATCAGTTGAAGAATAAGAAGTTCTATAAGTTTCATAACGCTACTTCTCATTCTACTAACAAGTGCAGAATTTTTTAGCAACATATATAGAGGGCTATTCAGCAAGGGAAGCTTAAATTTGATACACCTCAGAAGGATGAAAGTTGATGATAATCCTTTCCCAAGAGATCAGAACATGGTTGATGCTAAGTTGCTCAAAGGGAAAACTAAAGTCCTAACATCAACTAGGGCCAAAGAAACTAGAACCGTCGATCCAAAGATGCAAATATCGACTAATAAATATAGAGAGATTAAAAGGTGTCATGACCAATAGAAGAGCTGATATGAGCAGGGAGAGACGTCAAGGGATGGGGCGATAAGGCCGCGTGTCACATCTCGAATTTTGTTGAATAAATGGCAATGGCAGAAGGAAAAGAATTATCAGCGTTGGTTAGAAGAGAAAGAATACCAGCAGTCAACAGGAAGAGGAGAGGTATGAAAGAAAGCAAGCTGAATCACATTGGAATTATCCTTTCTTTAGACATTGTTGGAATGAAGGTTTGAAATTGCCTACTAGAAATAATTGCCCAGAGTGCACTGAGCAATATTGGGAGTTTAGGCAGTCTCAAACCAATCACCGGTCTATCCATGCTCAAGATGAGTATCATCATAATAATATGGATCAGCGCCTAAAAAGTAGAAGTGTTCATGATCGGCTTGGGAAGCGAGTTGTCGATCAAAATTGAGCTGATTATGAAGAAGAAGATAATAAGGAAGAGTATGTTTGGTAGGAAGGGCAATGGTGTCCAGGAGGTTTGACAAGAAGCCAGAAAAGAAGGGTACAACACCTAAGGAATAGAGAGCTAGAATAGGCTTAGGCATCTAGTAGACCTCAAGTGTGGCGTGCTAAACAAACAGCTGATAGGGGTCAACCATCGGCTAAAATTTAGATGGCTTTTCTGTTGCCGTTAGAATTCAGAGCTCTAGCAGATCAAGAAGTCTATTCAGATTTTGATGAATTGGAGTATGGGGAGATAGTTGCCAAGTTGACAGTGGTACAACAAGCTATATTTGATAAGCCAGTCAAGCATCGACACTTAAAGGCTTTATATGTAAAAGGTTTTGTTGATGGGAAGCCGATGAGCAAAATGTTGGTGGATGGAGGTGCTTCTGTTAATCTTATGCTTATACTACTTTTCGCAAGCTTGGCAAGAGACCAGGAGGATTTGATTGAGACTGACATGATGCTTAAGGATTTTGGGGGTAATGCATCCAAGACCAGGGAGCAATAAACGTCGAATTGATAATCAGAAGTAAGACTTTGCTCATCACATTCTTCAGTCATTGATGGAAAATGTTCATACAGTTTACTCCTTGGTCATGATTGGATTCATGCAAATTATTATGTACCATCGACTATGCATCAATGCTTGATTCAGTGGCATGGAGATGATCTTGAGCTGGTTCATGCTGAATGATTCTGTGAGTATAGCAATAGATGATCCAATGTATTGGGAACTAGAAGACTTTGAGTCTTTTTCTGGCAAGCTATGGGAAGGAGGCTTCATTAAGATCAATGATGAAAGCCAACAGCCGATCCGAGCAATCAGCTCTGAGAGTTTGTTTTAATGGATAGATGGCACAGATGGTAAATTAGGACATGGCTTTACGTCGGCCGATGAATTAAAGGAAATAGGTATTGGCTTTGGAGATAGGCCTAGGCCGACATATGTGAGTGCAAAGTTGGATCCTGAGTATAAGCAAGAGTTGATAGATTTATTATAAGAATTTAAAGATTGTTTTTCTTAGGAATACTATGAGATGCCTGGTATCAAGAAGTGATCAATGGAAAATGTCTAAAGGAATATTATCCTAGCGTTTGGATTAATACTTGACAGCCGATTTGTTTAGTCATCGGCTCTAATAGCCGGTACCAAAAGGGTATCGCCTTTAGCTCAAAAATTACCCCAA
The DNA here is from genome assembly GCF_019320115.1 of Miscanthus floridulus. Taxonomy (NCBI): domain Eukaryota; kingdom Viridiplantae; phylum Streptophyta; class Magnoliopsida; order Poales; family Poaceae; genus Miscanthus; species Miscanthus floridulus. The sequence continues at coordinate 31,719,522 of NC_089584.1, read as the reverse complement.
AAGGGAGAAAAGCTGATACGATATGTATCGCCTATAGAGCAAAAACCAACACAGAAAAGACTATGGTGTACACAACATTACATAAAGTACACTGAGACATGATCATAGAAAACAGAGGTTTTTATTCATTGATTGGTTTGCCCTAAGTACAAACTAGTCAAAAACATTATTTATCACATCCTAAGCAGATGTAATATCCACGATGGCCTTCGCTGCATCAACGAAGTCCTCGATTTACTCCTCGTGCTCCCCGGGGCCATTGCCCATTGGGAAACTAGTCTCCATGGTATGAAACTCATACCTGGTCTGAACCTACGCTGTGGCCAGTGCCACCAATGCACCGCGTCAAACGCCATGGAGGGTGATCTCCTAGACAAGGGCTAGGATGTTGTGGAGGCGGGCGTTGATCAAGGGGCCCCGAGCATTGATGGCCGCCATAGCCACATTCGCCGCTAGCTAGAGGTTCTCCAACTACACCATCAGGGCTGGCGATCACAAAGGCAGAAAAGATAACAAGACAAAGATAATGGAAATCAAAATAAGGGTGTTCTTGAAGTCCATCTTACCCACAACCATGGCGTCGGACTTGACCAGCCACGCCCGAGCAGTGCTGGCCTCTTCCTCGGCGGCATGAAGGGTGGCTTGAGAAGCCCCAAGGTGGATCTCAAGCTGACTGTTTTCCCGAGTTGCCTTGGAATAATGGTCCTGGGCTGCCCTCTGCTCTCGAAGGAAACGCCGGGCGTCGTCGCCATTGTAGGAGTCGGAGGAGTCCGACGTGGAGGCGACATCAGATGCAACATTGGAGGGCTCGTCAGGCCTGGGAGGAAGTGGACGAAGGCTGTCATTCAGGACAAACCTATAAACAAGTTAGAGAGATCCATTGCTGTGAGCAGAGGATGTCGATCTCACCTCATACGAGGGAGATGTTGGCTCACTAGTAGGTTCTCCTCTAGGACCTCTTTCACCACGCGCTTGCCCTGATTGTCCTCGCCAGCCATGGGGTTTGTTTAGATCTACTAAGAGGAGGAAGAAAACCACGATAGGGTTTATGAAGGCGGAGAAGCGCAAAGAACAGAGGCAGTTGCAAGTATAGATGTGTTGGTGGCTGGAGTCCTCAGCTGGTATTTATAGCCACGAAGCGAGGTAGTGGATATCTCAGGACGTGCAAAAGGCAACCGCAATTAATAGAAGGTGAAGCGCCGCCCCACTAATACTAGAGAGAATGCGGCGTTGATAATTGAGAATGGAAGATTGAGGAGTTTTCTCAATAAAGGCCATGTTTTTAGACTTAATTGGAGTAAGATTAGAGGTCCAGAATCGGCTATTTTCAAATCGGCTCTTTAGCCGAGACAAGAAATACAATAGATCAATAGAAAATTTGGTTATCATTGGTTCCACACAAAATATATGTTGGTATGTAGATTACAAGTTTAGAACATCCTGGATTGCTTTCAATGCTTTTAGCTGGATAGCATCGACTTTTGCAATTTGTTGCTTGTCTTCTTCGGCTGGTCCAGGAATATTCTTAAGGCTGCTGCAGATGGCCTTGCCTTTTTTGACCTTGGTCAGCATTTCTTGTTTGTTCTGCTTAATGGCATTGGGTATTTGAGCTAGATTGGACTTATGGCTATCGATGGCAGCCTTCACGTTCTCCAGTTCCTTCTCAAGTTCTGCATGCTTGGTTTCTAGTTGGTTCAGCTCTGGCTCGATCCTGAGGGAGGAGTTCTTCAAATTATCAATTGGTTGTGCTAGCTCTTTGGTCTCTTGTCTGTTGGAGTTCTTCTTGGCCAATAAAGCTTCACGATTAGGCAGATTCCTCTGAGCCTTTTTCACCTTTGGGGCTTGATCTTCAATGATGGATAAAGGTGACAAGACTTTGATAAGATCTAGGGATAAATTATCCTTAATGGCTAAGAAGACTCTTTGCATTGAATCTGCATCTTAGACCAAATCGGCTATATCCTTCTCAAGCTTTGGCAATATGTCCCTTAGCTGATTTCTGGTCTCTTTTGATAAAGCTTCTTTAGAAGAGGTGGCTGATGAGCTGATTTCATCTTCATCTATATACTCTTCAAGATTGAAAGAATAGCTCGGAGCTAGAGAATTAAGTATCTATATATAAGAAAATCTTGTTAGGAGGATTGAATCCGTTTATAATAAGATAAATGGTGAAGTGGATACAATTCCTTTTCTGGGGTAGTCTCTATCTGAGAAGGAAAAGCTGATGATGCACCAATGGTATCTGGTTGAATCGGCTCTAAACTTTCAACATTGGTATCTGCAAACATAGAGGAAGATTTTTTTTAGTTCATGTTTGTTGCAGAAGGATAAAATAGATATATGATTTTCTTACCATTAGTTGTGTGCTAAACTAGGGAATCGACAGTCTGGGTGACAACAACAATAGGATCATTTTCAATGGGTAGACTGTCAGAGAAAGGTCTTGCGTGACAACATTTCCTCGAGGAGTATCTAGCGTGATAAATGGTCAGAGAAAGGTAGAAATTGAATAAGAATTAAGAGTTTTGAGGAGATACCTTGGTAACATCAGGGAGTGAAGTGGAAGGGTTCTCATCTTCTGCAGTCTTAGAAGCATCGGTTGGTTCAACCGAAATTAGCTCCTTTTGAGGATCAGCCAATGAAGGATGGGTTGGTGCTGATTTAAACACCCGGGACAAAAGTTCAGCACCCAAAGCAAGTTGGGATGCGATGGTTGATAACTGCAAGGAAAGAATCAGAATTAGAATTTGAATATCATTTTTGGGAAGGGGATGAATTGTTTTACCTGAGCAGTTGATGGTCTCGTTCTGCGAAGCCTTTTCCTAGTGATGGTTTTCTAGGTTGTCCCTTGGGCTGCCTTACGTTTTGAAGATTGATATGTTGTAGTTGTAGAGGCAACTTGGGTTTTCCTTAGCTTCTTTAGTGTAGGTGCAATTGATCCCAGTCTTGAGATTGGACATGGCGGATAATACTCTATGGATGCCCTTTTTTGTCCACAATTGGGGGATTGAATTTGGCATCCTACAAGGGGGTCCTATTTGATAGGTTGACAAAGGGACTTCAGTGGATGATCTTTATGGAAGAAAAGGAGTTAACTGATTACCTCACTATCAGAAGCAAAATCTTCATCTAGAGCTATACAGTTAGGATGAACTGACCTACAGAAGAGGTGGGAGTGCCACTCTTGCCACCAGGAATCATATAAATAAAAAGTGAAGGAGGCTTTTGTCCATTCATGTAGATAGAGGGAAGGAAGATTTGATCCTAACTAGAAAACTCTAGAAGCTTCCATTACCTCACCAATGCCTTCTCTCAGTTTCAGTATATCTTTGAAAAATAGTCCGGGGGCAGTTGACCAAGACTAAACCAATGGAAGAAAAGAAGGGTTGCAAAACTTATAGGTTGAAAGGTTGCCTGGAAGAAAGAAACCTGTAGACATTTTGCTACGGCCATGATGAAATTTGACTGGAAGAATGCAAGGTTTGATGGAGGAATTGAAGATTGCAGCTGCCATTTCATCTGAGTAGCCTGATTCAAATCGAAATTTGAATGGGAAGACCAACTCATTGTTCTCATCCTCATCATAGGGTAACCAAGTTAGAATATCTACATCAAACCCTCTATAAAACTTCTTGAAGAGATGGCCAACATCGACAACAATTGTTATGGCCGATTCAGCTTCACCATAGCTCATGCACTAACGGGTTCTTCCTTCTTCACCTCTGCATTCCTCATCAAAGTTGGAGGAGGGAAAGCTCAAATTCTAGAGATTTGGCTTTCCAATCTTATGCATATACAAATTTAACCACATTTGTATTAACCACCAAGGGACGCTGATGGTGTGCACTGCTTCATTCTTCAGTAGCTGAGTGGCCACCTGATGCATCAAATGGTAAGTTGATCCCAACAGATACTTTCAAAGAGGAATCTCTATGCCTACTGCTAGATGCTCTACCATGAGTTTATGATTGTAAGTCAGACCACAAGATGACCCACAAAAGATGAATCTTTCTAACCACATATTCAGAAAAGCCACATGTTCTCTTTCGCTAACAGTCGATTCATTCCCGATGTGGTTCTAGATGTAGCTTGCCCATCCTGTGCAGTCTAATATTTTGGCCAGTTTCTTTGACCCAGCACCTAAGAGTACATATGGCTGCATTGGTCCTATTATTCTAAGGTCAGTCAACATATAAACATCAGGCAAGGTAATAGTCATTGGGCCATGACCAAAGGCGAAAGCATTCAAGGTATTGGACCAGAAGTAAGAAGCGGCAATTAGGAGTAAATCATTTCTCTCCATTTGAGATAGTGAAAGGGTCAGGCATTGGCTTAAATCGTAAACTTCCCAGTGTCTGCCTTTTTTGTTTGACACTCTACGGAACCAGTCTCTCCATCCCTTAGCCATTTTGGGCCAATTCCTAAAGGGATTTTTGGTGTTCCAAGAAGATAGATCTACCAAGGACTGCCTAAAAGGAATTTGATTGGTTTCTTGGTTGATAAAATCCAAAGGATTAGCCTCTCCCATGGGTCCAAGGTCATAAGCATTTGGAACAACAGACGAAGGGATCAGAATTTCATTTTCCATCCCCTAGAAAGCCAGATGAGATAAACTTAAGGAAGAGAAAAAATACAGAGCAGCGGCTGATAGTTGAAGGGCAGAAATTTGGGGACGTACCTCAGGGATGTAGTCACCGGTCACCATTTTAGTTGGAATAGGTCTGAATCCAAAAAAGGTTGTAGAGGAATGACTTAATGAACAACTCAAGCAGAGGAAGAACTGCTAGCGTTGGAGCTCTAATGGTGGCGGCTTTGGTTGTTGAGGCTCGCTCGAAGAAGAAGGGGAAAGCGAATGGGCCGAATGAATCAGAAATGATAGGGTATTATATAAAATTTGGACCGAGAATATCAAGAGTCACGCATATATTTCGGAATAAACGGTTGCGACATGGTGAATAGGTAAATAAAAATTTTGTAATAAAATCATTTTTAACCCAAAATTGGGGGGCATGTGTTTACACCAAAATTTGGGAAGAGAACACGGGAACTCAAAGCTTCCAAGATTGCGTCATCAAGGAATCAATTGCATAAGGATCGACATCAGCTGATTCAGATGCGGTACTAGGATCGGCTCTCTTTAGATGACATTAGCAGATAACGTCAATGAGCTACGGTTGACGTCGGAAAAATATGTCGGACTCTACAAAAAGGAAAAAATTAGGGTCCAAGTTATCTTAAGGTAGGAATGTTTTCTTTTATTACAAAGATTGTAATGAGTCGTACTTGAGTAGGATTCATGCTTAGGTTCCGGGTATAAATATTGGAAGGTTTGATTTGTTGTCTTTATCATGGTTGCCATCGATCCGGTCGAACCCCACTATTAAGGATAATAGGTTAGATGAGTTTATAGATCTGTCCATATTGAATAGTCGATTGTTCACATGCTGTAATGGGAACGGGGATCCCGATCTTCCGTCAGGTTCAAGATAAACAACGATTTGTTCGGAGAGCGACACACCGATCCGGCTTCAGATCATAAAAACCCAAACCCTGCAACCTTAGCACCACGTCTCCTCTGGTTAACAACCGTGTCACAATCTGGTTGACCTCACCAAGAAGGCTAATCCCTGCTATGAATCGAAGAACACAAGCAAGAACAAGATAAAACGCAACTCAATTGAAGTGACAATTGCAGATGAATGATTAAGCACTCGAAGTTGGGGTCTTGCAAACCGATAACAGCGGATGTTCAATGACAGATTGATCTAAAACAAAACCTAAAACCTAATGTAGGTGGTGGCTACTGATTATATAGCCTAAGGGATGTCCAAGGATCCCTCTTCATGTCCTAAAGGTGTCCCAACACGTTACAAGGCCCAACGGCCCAAAAGACGACGACGCAGCGCCGTGATAGATTCTGGACGTCAACTTGTTTCGATGATTCCCATTGATTATGATGGAATTTTGATGTGGGACCACTTTCATTGGTTTTCTTATGAAATTATATTTCCATCCATATGTGGATCATCAAAAACAGAGTTCGGATCCGTCCTGGGCGTTCATTTTATTATAGACTAGTCTTGACGGCCGAGGCAGACTCGAACTCGGATTGGATTGGGCCTCTGGCTTGGCTTGGACGTCCTTGCTGGCCTCCTAAGGTGGTGGCCAAGGAGGAGGACGTCCAAGGCCATCTCTTAGGCGTTCTCCATCTTCTTGGGGCATGCTCCAACTTGGGCCTGGGTCCCAAGGATGTCTAACAAGCCCATGACGACAGTGTAACTCCCGTCAGAAATAGTGACAGAATATATTGGTGATTTGGAAGCCTTGCCGACGTGATATTGAGATGGAACTAGATCTATTTGAAAGTTTATCAAACAATCTTTCCATCAAGTGCTCATTGACCTCGATCACACTCCGGATGGATGAGTTATGGCCTTCCCAATGAGGCACCTGGGGGGCTGCCGACGAACTGAAAGTTCAACTTTGATGAACTTCCATTATGAAACACATTTGAACCTACAATCAAATAGTGACATGTACATGTGGAACCAAGTGAATTATAACCAAAGCCACTATGCAAATGTAGGAACAAGCGCGCCTTATAATCATTGTTCATATCCAAAGGTACCATGTCCTCATCATCCTCCCCTTCTTGACAACAAACCGTCCTCGGTTTGAGCTTAGCTGGTGGACAAGTTGTCGGTAGTAGCCAACATTGCTCCCCTTCTTGAAATTTAACCTGTTGCCTCATTACAAAACTTGGGGATTTCGACATGACAACATTATCGCTATTGGTGCCCTCTAGTTGATCATATTTTTGCACAATGAAAGGAGATTTCAGAGTTGAACAAATATAGACACGATGCACCATATACTCTCCTTTACAATTATATTTGCCAATAAAGTGACATGTACATCTAGATAACCATGGCAATCCTGCACAATTAAATTTCTCCTCCAAACTACTCAGAGCACATAGTGTCTCAAACTCAATATACCCCTAAGTATTTAGAGAAGACAACAATTTTAGTTCATCTTGTTCAGTGGCAATTGGAAGCAATTGTTTATTTTTAGCACAAGTATTTGGTTCCAAAACAAAAGAATCATTCTCATTCACTGGTTGCAGCACATTAATAATCATATCACTATCACACAACTCTTCTCTATCGCAAAGATCAGTAAAACATTCGCCATGTGTGAAAGGTAAATCAATAGAAGATTTTAGCATAGAATTATTAGCATCCTTGGTGGAAAAAATCAGCACATCAAGAGAGCTCTTACCTGATACATTTACCTGTTCGTTCTCAGTCACCTTGTCCTCTTTTTGGGATACATGCTGCAAAATATTAGTTCCAACAAGAGGCAAAGCACTATCTCCATTTTGTAAAAATTCAGATTTAGATGACGGTATTGTAACATCTGAAATAACCCATTCTTTTCTAAAAGGCTCATTTTTTCTTCTCTCTGCTCTCATGAGATCTTCTCTTAAAATTTTAGTAGCAGTCATAGGTATAAAAGTATTTTTTCTACCATTATATCTGAGCAAATATTTATTAGTAGTTGTGTTGTGCAAAACATTATTTTCAGATATCCATGGCTTGCCTAGCAATAATTGACATGCTTGCATAGGTACTATGTCAAATTCTGCGCTGTCCTTATAAAGACCAATTGAAAACTCAATATGAGCAATTTTAGTTACCTTTATCTTATCCCAAGAATTTACCCATTGCATGTAATATGGATGTGGATGTGGCTGTGTGGTCAGACCAAGCTTCTCAACCATCTCTAAGCTTGCAAGGTTGTTGCAAGTCTCACCATCAATCATAACACGACAACGTCGTTCCTTCACAACAAAGTATGTTTGGAACAAGTTGTTGAACTGGTTTTGCTCTGCCTTCTCCATTTGAGAACTGAGCACGTGCTGTGCAAACTCTGTAGTACATGCGGGAGGTGACGGTGATGGCGTTGTTGTAGCAGCGGAGGAGGAAGGTTGTGTGCATGCTCTAGTGACCGATTTTGGAATTATTTCATCCATCCTTGTAGTCAGTCGGTCCATGATGTCCTGCATTTCACACTTAAAAAGAAACTTGTTTGGCATTGTTAGCAATCAAAATAAATGCCCTATCAACTATTTATTGGTCAGTGGAATCACACTTTCACGTCTTACCAAGTTCTTACAAAGTTCTTACCAACGCAAAGCAGTGGACGGTACAACCGGTGGCTGGTTCGAGATACCTGTGAGGGTGTGACACCAAGATTGCAAGGGTCTTTTTCTGTACCAATCTGAAGTATATGTGGAGCTTGGGAGGCACGCCAAAGAACAAATATGTATATGTGGCACACAAGTCAGTGACAGACAGCAATATTAAATAAATGTCTAGAGCACTTGTCCTAGTTGCTGGCCTATACGTGTTCCTCTTTAGATCACAAAGACCCAAACCCTGCAACCTTAGCACCACGTCTCCTCTGGTTATCAACCGTGTCACAATCTGGTTGACCTCACCAAGAAGGCTAATCCCTGCTGCGAATCGAAGAACACAAGCAAGAACAAGATAAAACGCAACTCAATTGAAGTGACAATTGCAGATGAATGATTAAGCACTCGAAGTTGGGGTCTTGCAAACCGATAACGGCGACTGTTCAATGACAGATTGATCTAAAACAAAACCCAAAACCTAATGTAGGTGGTGGCTACTGATTATATAGCCTAAGGGATGTCCAAGGATCCCTCTTCACATCCTAAAGGTGTCCCAACATGTTACAAGGCCCAACGGCCCAAAAGACGACGACGCAGCACCGTGACAGATTCTGGACGTCAACTTGTTTTGATGATTCCATTTATTATGATGGAATTTTGATGTGGGACCACTTCCATGGGTTTCCTTATGAAATTATCTTTCCATCCATATGTGGATCATCAAAAACGGAGTTTGGATCCGTCCTGGGCGTTCATTTTATTACAGACTGGTCCTGATGGCCGAGGTAGACTCGAACTCGGATTGGATTGGGACTCTGGCTTGGCTTGGACGTCCTTGCTGGCCTCCTAAGGTGGTGGCCAAGGAGGAGGACGTCCAAGGCCATCTCTTAGGCATTCTCCATCTTCTTGGGGCGTGCTCCAACTTGGGCCTGGGTCCCAAGGATGTCTAACAAGCCCATGACGACAGTGTAGCTCCCGCCAGAAATAGCAATAGAATATATTGGTGATTTGGAAGCCTTACTAACGTGATATTGAGATGGAACTAGATCTATTTGAAATCTTATCAAACAATCTTTCCATCAAGTGCTCATTGACCTCGATCGCACTCCGGATGGATGAGTTATGGCCTTCCCAATGAGGCATTGTCGGGCTACCGACGAACCGAAAGTTCAACTTTGATGAACTTCCATTATGAAACACATTTGAACCTACAATCAAATAGTGACATGTACATGTGGAACCAAGTGAATTATAACCAAAGCCACTATGCAAATGTAGGAACGAGCGCACCTTATAATCATTGTTCGTATCCGAAGGTGCCATGTCCTCATCATGATGTAATCCCTTTTCTTCCTGAATCGGCTATTTTAGCTGATTCGACTTTGTTTTCACAGATATGGCATGCTTTCATGAACCTATTGAAGTATGGTCGGTTCTATGGATTTCCTGGTTCTAGACTATCATCATCATAGTTGCATTGATCTAGTCGAACCTCACTGTTGGTGGTAATAGATTAGATCTAGATGGTTCATAGATCTGTCTATATCAAACAGTCGATTGTTTGCATGGCATATCCCTTTTCATCAGATTCATTGGCTCTACACCAAGTATTGATCAAATCTAATTTAGCCAATGATGTATCTTTGATGCATACATGTTAATAGCTCAAGGGAAAGGATAATTAAAACTGGGTGCCTTATATTCATTACTATAAAATCAATCATGACCTGTGAGCTTTACAGTCCTTAGCCGATTTCTTCTCGTATCGGCTGTTTTAGTCGATTTTCCTATCTGGTCGCTCCCGAAGCGGCACACTTGGATCTATCTAGGCAAAACTGGCATATTCCATCCTAAATTACTGATAAACTTTCTCTTCTTGTCAATTGCAGGTCAAATTGACTGGCACACCCTTGGGAATTCGTAGGATTGACTGCTCCTACGTTGAAGCCAGGCAGATCTCTATAGATCGTTCTGGCTTGCTGCATGTCCACCCAGCGTGGCTACCACGTTTTCACGCTGACAGTATCACGCTTCAAAGGTTATTCAATACACCTTAGCATCACTTAGTAGTGGTAACACTCCCACAAATTTCATATTTATGCATGTGTGCAAACTTGAAACCAAATCATTTGAGCACACATGTAGGGGGGGTTATCACTACCAAGTCATGTTTTATGATGCTTATCCAAATCTTAACATAGAGCTTAAATATTGAATAAGTAGCACAAAATCAAATCAAGTTAGCAATTTACACTTGTGTGAAGTGCTAGCTTGAAATGAGCTTAATTTCCATATCTTGGTAGAGTTGTCATCAATTGCCAAAAAGGGGGAGATTGAAAGGTCCTTGTTTGGTTTTGGTAATTGAGTGACAACCTTAGTTGGACTAATATGTGTTTAAGTGAAATACATAGGTGATTAGTCCACAAGTACATGTGCATGAGCAACATATGCCATAGAGGTGAAATGGCTTGGACTTGTTGCAAAGCTTACACATGTGATGATGAAGGAGCTCGTTGCACATGAGATATAACATTGTGTCATGTGATCAAGGTGGAGAAGATCAAGACATGACTTGGCTTGATGGACTAGTTGCAAGTGTGAAGGGCAAGTTGAGTGATGACTTGGCACCAATGGACCGAGGCAACGGTAAAGAGCAAGTAAAGTCAAGATTGATGAACCAATAAGGTCATGTGATGATATGAAGTGGATCATATCATTTGTTGATCAAGGTTGATGCATGTGTTGCATCAACATTGGAGAAGATGGAATGGATTGCATAAGGCAAAGGTATAACCTAGGGCATTTCATTTCACTGGTCATAGGTGAGTAGAGAAGTTTATGACCGGGTTTAGGAGAGATGACCATACTATTAAGAGGGGCAAACTTGTTTGCATATCGGTTATCTAGTGCCACTTGAGCGATCTAACTTTGCATATGTGTTAGGATCGAGTGACGTGGTGAAATGAGTGCTAATCCTTTGGAAAAATGTTTGTGAAAATCTAGCACACATGCACATGGTGGTGTACACTTGGTGGTGTTAGCACATTTGCAAAGGTGAAGCCTGCCCCAAAGGCTGGCGACCCGACGGATGGCGCCCATGAGGAAGACAATGAGTTCCCTGAGGCTGAGCGTTGCCTCATGATCTTCGAGGGCTCCCAAGCATATGAATACCATAGGCAGTACCACATCACTGAGCAAGAGGTGGACGCCATCCATACCCTCGCCACCCCAACACAGCCCCACTGGTCCTAGACGGCCATCACCTTTGACCAACAAGATCATCCCAATCGTGTCCCTCATCCGAGGCGCTACCCGCTCATGGTCAGCCCGATCATGGGCACCTTGTGCCTAACCAAGGTGCTGATGGACGGGGGCAGCAGCCTCAACATACTCTACGCCAGCACCCTCAACAAGATGGGCATCCCTCGGACTAGCTACGCACTAGCAAGGCACCATTCTATGGGATTGTGCCGAGAAAGGAAGTCGTGCCCCTCGGGCGCATCTGGCTCAACATCACCTTCGGCCAGCTTGACAACTTCCACAAGGAGCTGCTCACCTTTGAGGTCGTTGACTTCCTTAGTGTCTACCATGCCCTCCTCGATCGATCGTACTTCACCAAGTTCATGGCCGTCCCCAATTACACCTTCCTCAAGCTCAAGATGCTCGGCCCGAAGGGGGTCATCACCATCGAGGGTAGCTTCGAGCAAGCCTACTACTACGAGCAAGACTGCATTGCCTAAGCAGCTGCACTCGTTGCCCCCTATGCTCCCAATGGCCCTAGCCATGACATAGGAAGGGCGCTGATGAAGGAAGCGACCAAGACGGTGGTGGTGGTTGACCGACCAAGCATCGATAGGGCGGTCAAGACCTCTGGCGGCAGCGGTGGCTTGGCTGGCCCCTCCATCTAGGCGCTCAGCTCCCCAGAAGGGGCTAACCCGATCGAGGTGAGTTCTGACCTTTCCCCGTGAGGGAAGGCCATCGCCAAGCCATCTGCCCAAAAGTGACACCTCCCGAGCCAAGGCCCGCCTACCAACCTCCCTTGCCGGCCTACCTCTCTACCTCTCTAGCAACAAAAACCAAGATAAGTCCCAACCCCCCGACCCTCTTGCTTCGCTTACTTCTGTCTACTCTGATGAGGACATGACACCTATGCATATGACCATGTTTGGTGCATGGTATGGAGGGGTAGGAGGCCTGCAAGGGTGTCCAAGTCAAGAAGGAGGCACGAGGCTAATTCGGTTCGAGTCCCCGAGGTGAAGGCCTAAAGCAACTCAAGTTCGAGTCTGCCTCGGCCTCTAGGACTAGTTTGCCTTAAACTGGTCACCCAGGACGCATCCGGACTCTATTTTCAATGATCCACATATGGTTGGAAAGATAATTTGATAAGGAAGCCAATTCAAGTGGTCTCACATCAAAAGCCCTTCAGAATCAATAGGAATCATCGAAACAAGTCAGCATCCAGAATCTGCCAGGGTGCTGTGACACCGTCTTTTGGTCCGTTGGACCGTGTATCGTGTTTGGGCCCATTAGGGGGCGCATCTAGGGTAGGCGATGACCCTAAGACCTTTATAATCATACGCCGCTGCCATCATTAGGTTTTGGGTTTTGCTTAGATTAATCTGTCAAGAACAGTTTTGCCATTCATCGGTTTGTGAGACCCCAACTTTGTGAGATTAATCATTTATCTGCAATTTGGTTGCTTTCTTTCTTGTTCTTGCTTGTGTTCTTCATTGCACAGGCAGGGATTAGCCTTCTTGGTGAGGTCAACCAGATCCATGTCTTAGTTGATAACCAGAGGAGTTGTGGTGCTAAGATTGCAGGAAATCATGGACTCACTAGCAGCAGCAAGAGTAGGAATATTCACATCATTTGATGTGAATATTCCTACTCTTGCTGCTGCTAGTGAGTCCGTGATTCGCTGTAAGGAGCCATTTAAATCATCAATCCAATTTGGTTCTATCTCCAACAATATTTTTGGGAACAATGTGGCGATGACAAAAGGCACTCTTGTTACAAAGGAGGTTCCCGAGATTAATGCTCAACTTAATGAGCCAGCAGAGCATGATATAGCCATCAAGGGGAATTATTTTGTGATTATTAATTCTTTGGGTGAAGCTTCTGATTGTCATTGCATGGAGTTGAAAATGCAGATATTGTTGCTAATAAATCTCCTATACAGATTGGCTCTCTATCTAATTTTGTGGAACATGAAGACAACAAGAAAGATGGAAATATAATAGTTACAAAGATGAAGAAGTTAGTAGAGATTATGGCAAAGCCGAGGATGGCTTTGTTTTAAGGGAGAGAGGATGATGAGCCCATGGCTCATCAAGTTATTCAGTTTGGCTCATTTTTATTTGATGCAAAGATAAACAAGATGAAGGAAGGGATCCTAGCTAATACTACAAGATTCGGGACCAAGTTTATTTTTCAAGGAATTAATTTGTGCAAGCCGAGGTAGACTAGTCCTAGAGGCTGAGGCAGACTTGAACTTGAGTTGCTTTGGGCCTCCACCTCAGGGACTTGAACCGAATTAGCCTCGGGCCTCCTTCTTGACTTAGACACCCTTGCTGGCCTCCTACCCCTCCATACCATGCGCCAAACATGGTCATATGCATAGGTGTCATGTCCTCATCATACTCTATTCGCTGTCTTCCTTGACCCGAGCCACACCAACAATGGCTCGCCTGCAGAAGGCCCCCAAGCGACATAAGGATGGGTGGAAGGAGTAGGCGAGAGATCGGCAAGGCGCTAATAGAGCGGCACTGGCCATCGCGTTACCAGCTATGTCCTCTTTCCCCTCTCTTATGTCTATTTTGTTTTCTTTGTAGATATCTGCCTATCTCCTGATCCTTCATCGGATCGTTCCACCCCACCACATGCTGGTATGGGGCCCCCCTAGAAGGGGCATTGCTGAGGGTTCAAGGCCAGCCCACTGGGCTTCAAGATCGCCCGAAGCAACTAAAAGTGTGAGGGATGTTCTAGAGGCGAGCCCATGTGGCTGTAGCTAGGGCGCTCAAAAGCGCCCCAGCCGTTGTGACGAATGATGTCCGAGTACTGACCTAAGCCACTCATGGTGACCCAACGAGGGAGGCAGTGAGCGCCTAAGTTCCAATAGATGGGCTTGAAAACTATATGAGTGGCTCGGTCGGGAAGTCGAGGATCTCCCCTCTGGGGGACATGACCGGGGCACGGAACGACCATAAACTCAGGTTCTCATGGACTTACCCACTAGCAGCATGAGTCCATCATCGTAATAGCCTACCCAATGAGGGATCAAGTCTCTGAGCATGACTCAAGAGCAAAATGAGATTACACACGAAAGTAATTTCATTTCCTTGGTTAGGAACGACTCGATTACAATATACGATGGCAAAAACCACTTCTATTGAGCACCCCCTGACCCTGTGATGATTTCATTTTGTCCTCGGGAAGGGGAAGGGATGCTAGCGGTGGAGACCGATCTACCACATCAGAGGGGGCCTACCTCCCAAGACCTACTTTAGGTGCATGTGCGGGTGAGCCCACAAGAAGAGGCTCGACAAAGCGCCATCCCGACCCCTTTTGCAGGACTTGCACCACTGGGCTCCCAGGCCGAGGGTTCGATTGACCCCACCATGGATAAAGACTAGAGAAGATCGGTAGCTCCCCACCCTACATGAAGTGGGATCCACGCAGCATCACGGAGTATCTCCCACCACCTCATGTAGTTGTGGGGGCTACCTCGCTGGAGTCCTTCCACCCTCGAAGAAGCAGTCGCTTGGTGGACAACACCAAGCTCATCAGAGTGAAGCATCGCACTTCATCGCCACCACCATCACCGCCGAAGAAGATGGATCTAAAGAAGAAGAAGAGAGTGGGCTGGAGGAAACGATTGAAGACGTCGTGTCCCCTAGGGGCCTCCCTTTATAGCCAAAGGCAGTGCGCTGTGAGCGGCTTTAGGCCCTCTGATTGGCCATCAGTAGCTATAAAGGACCCTAGGGAATCGGCTAGGCATCCCTTCAATCCCCACAGCATGCCTCCAGGCGGTTACGTGATGACGGTCATGTGGTAAAGGCGGAGTCAAGGAACTACTGGCAAGAGTCAAGTCCCCGTTCCACTTTGCCCCACATGTGCCAGCCACTCCACGCACGCCTCCGCACAGGACTTGGGGCGATTCACCTCCCCCCTAGGCTCACTAGCCATCATCGATGGTTCGGATCCACGCACACCAAGTGTCGCGGCTCCTCCTCCACTAGATCTGCTCCACATGGCCCCGACATCCCATCTCCCAGACGAGATGGGACGACGCGAGGGCACGCGCACGTCATAACTCCTCCACTAGGCACGATGGCCTAGATGCCATCAACCGCCTATGCAAGGCATCAGTGGATGGGACGTGCCTAGAAGCCAGCCCCTTCGCTGATAGGGAGGCCCCACAATGGCCTTGGGGGCTGTGCCGGCTCCATAGTCAATGGGCGCTCGGGTGACGCATCCCCCAAAAACCAACCAACTCCCTAGAGTTGGGTCAGGAGCCGATAAGCAGTGGGCCCAACAAAGGGCCTCCATGCGAACCTCGGTGCACTCCCACTTCCCCGATCTACAGCTGCAGAGGGTTGGCCCCAGAAGGCTGGCTTGAGGATCGAGACCTATTATCATAGCCCTCAGAAGGGTGTGGATCTTTGGATGATTAGATGGCCCTGAGCTAGGGCCCAACGCTCTTAATCACTCGACCCATGGCAGGCTCTGGCCAAAAAGGAGGGTGTCCCTGGGCCAATGATTGATGACTCCTAGACGAGCTCACCGAGCCTTTGCTTGAGTCAAACAGATCAACATCATCTTCTCTTTGCCTCGACAACCGAGCATCATCCATCACACTAGAGAAGAAGGCCCCAAGCAGGGAATGGTACTCTCGCCAGCGGAAGCCGTCCCCACCAAGGAGGGTTTGGTCACCAAAAAATTGAATTCAGCCCTTCATCGCCATCACGCTAGGTGAGGCCATGAAGGGCTCGGGGGCTCCTAACAAGATCCTAACATATAGATATGTTAAGCCTCAGGTCCAATGGTTCCCAAATGAAAAAGACCCCCCGACCAACCCCTTCAGGATCACCCAGGGGCTTGGGGGATATGCCCATCGGGCACACTCATGCGCACCCTCTGGCAAAGAGACCTAGCCAAGCCTAACTCAACCGTAGCTTCCGCCTAGGGCTTGAGGGCTTCCCTGAGCCTTGAGCTCCCAATCTATGGCATGACCAAACCCAGTCCTTGGCTCCTGCCTAGCTAACAATGCTAGCTAAGGCCCGGGCACAAGAAGACAAGATCTAGGCTACCAATGCCTGGGGGCTCCCTAGCGCCACTCCCTAGGCGTGCCCCTGCCAACTGCTCCTTCGACAGGGTCATGTTTGGGGCATGACACAAGAAGACAAAGCTTCCCACGGCCTTCAGGGGCTTCTGGGCCCATGCATTAGCCCCTAGAGCCTACCTCCTTCACCACCAAGAAGACTCCACAAGGTCTCACCTAGGGGAGGTCGGTCCAACTCGACACCGCCTAACATGCAGAGTGTTAGAACAGAGCAGCCCGACGATGCCTAGGCTTCTTCAGCTCCAAGACACCTCAATGGTCCATGACGCACCACTGCAAGCCCCTCTTGGACTCCGACGCATGTAGACCATAGACACCCCCAAATCGCCTTGTACCCAACCTATCTTGTTATATAAGGGATAATGTCGGACCTAGAGGGGGGAGGATCCTGATTTGATCACCAGACACTCCATTCTATTCCATCTGCCTCTGCACTACACCAAGAGCAAGGCAACCCAGAGAGGGTCACTAAGAGCCCCTACTCCAATGCATCCCATCATCTCCTTCCTCTCCGATGAGGGAAAGACTCTATCGACGGTGAGGCAACCTTAGGATTAGCATCGAGCTAACCCCTCCAACCAAATCTTCTTCCTTTACACTCTGTTGTAACCCCCAAGATTTTGGGTGCTCTTGAGTATAAGGATCATCAGCTGCTAGATGTAGAGACCGAATTGGCCCAAACCAGGATAAACCGTTGCGTCTTCTCTGCGTGATTCTTGTGTTCCTAAGTCCACCTGAACCACTAGAGACCCCATACTCTGACACCGTCTCGAACAACATGCTTGTCGCATTTCAATGCCGCGACACATAGGTAAGAGGGGTCTAGTTTTGTTTGTCTCGTCACATAGAACATGCCAGTGCAGTTAGAATTGAAAACAGATACACCTTCAAAACTTATAGGAATTCAAAAAAATGTTTGATTTTAAGAAAACATGCATGGAAAGGCTAGAGCATCAGCGCGTAATCATCATCATCATGCGCTGGGGCTAGAGCTGCATGAGAGGCTGGGTAATCAACGCGTATCAACAATTCAAATAAAATCCACCTCTATTCTAAAAAGAATGCAATTCTCGCATTTCGAGAAGTCAAATGATTTGAACTTTGACCAAAGTTATACAAAAAGGTACTAACATTTATAATATAAAATAAGTATCATTAGATTAATTATAGAATGTATTTTTATAACAAATTTATTTACAGACGTAAATGTTAATACTATTCACTATAAATGTGGTCAAAGTTGAGATTGTTTGACGGGTATGATTCCCATAATTGCATTCTTTTTTGGACGGTGGGAGTATACTCGTATACTCTTGCCCAAGCGCACGACTGCGCTGAGGCTAGGGTCGTGCACTTCCCTTCTGCGTGACCCATCATGCTATAGCATTATCCTTCCTCAATCCTCCTCACTCGTTGTCGGGGCCTTGTTCACCACCGCACCATGCCATCGCTCGCCGAGTCGCCCACCGCTCGCCTTCTCTAGCGTGAGGCCAGTCACCATGGTGTTCTCCTATGTGGGGGCGCCTCACCACGAGCATGGCACTAGCCTGCCATGACCTTCTCTAGCAATGGGGGTACCTCGTCGTACCCGCCTAACTGCCACCGTCGCCTCCACCCCGAGGCCGCTCACCGGGGGCACCACGACTCGCCATTGAGTCCATGCCATCGTAGATTCCAGCATGGTCCATGACGACCGCTGTGGCACACTCGGGCGCCTACTTGGCACCATCCTTCATCTCTCCACCATGCTGAGCTGCTCACCTACCACCATCCTAGCTCTCCACTGCACTTAAGAATGGTTTGCTGGCTACTGTAGTTCCCTACAAGGTAGGCCATGTTGTGGGTGTTGACAGTAGTTAACATTCATCATAAAACATCAATATAACTTGTATAAATGGCTAAAATGGATCATCAATATAGACTTAGGGGTTTAAATTGACAAATTCCATGAGTTTTGGTGAATCTGTGTTTTTAGTAGGATTATATCAGAAAACCACCAAGGAGGACCTATTCGTCAAAGGAAATTACAGAATTCCACCGCGTAATCGATGTGGGAAGACTCTAGAAGACTCCAGAAGGTGAATAACTAAAGTGGGTACGTGCCTTTGACATGTGGGGCTACCTAGCCCCACCTAGAGGCCGCTCGACCCCTATGGGCCCTACCAGTCAGCCTCATTGTTATGTCGGTTCTCTACCGCCTTAAGGATTGCATCTCCACCATTCTTTAAGTCGGTTTGATCCAAGGGCTCACGTTAGATGCCCTAGGCAATATATACCAGCCTGTACCCCCTCCTAGGCATGATTCATTTGATCCTAAGAGCTAATAAGCTAGAAACCCTAATCCATATGTCCACCATGATCAGAGCTAGCAATCAAGAGAAGATTAGTCCTCAACAAGATCTAGTCTTGTATTAGAGATAGCAAGATAGAGTGAGAGGAAAGAGTTTGGAGGAGTCCCAGCCTATCGGTGCTCTCTCTATGGCTTGTACCCTGGCGGAATCAAGTTCTTCTTGAGCTTGCTTCTAAGATTTCTCTGGTAATCGACTTCTAATTCAAGTAAGCATCTTGTTCATATTATTCTTTAGGTTTGCGACTCTCTTTTGAGTACGTTAATCCTTGTAGCTCCTAGGTTAAAGTAGTATTCATAGTGTAAGCATGGTGCTTAGACTCGGTTACTCATGGATGTACCCTATTTTTTTGGATCGGTGGTAGCTGGCGAGGGTGACTCTTATGGCCTCGTTGAATCCTTTGTAGTTCACCTCCACTTAGTAGGCCTAGCTGGACATTGTTGCTATAGGAAACATACTATGTCTGTGTTTTCTCTAGTAATATCCCAGAATTGAACAATAGAAGATAACGCTTACCAAAGTTAGAACTAGAAGACCTTAACAGTCTCCTCTATGCTCCTAATATCTAGCTGTTTACACCAAAATTTGGAAGGAGAGTCACAGGGACCCAGAAGCTCCTAGGATCATATCATCAAGGGATTAGTTGTGGGTGGATCAGAAATAGCTGATTTAGATGCAAAATCTAGGAATCAGCTTTCTTCGGACAGCGCCACCAGATAATGACAGAGGCTACGCTTGACGCTAGGAAGAAAACATGTTGGACTCTACAAAAGAGGGAAAGATTAGAGTCCAAGTTATCTTAAATTAGGAATGTTTTCATTTTATGCCAAAGTTTGTAACAAATCATGCTCGAGTAGGATTCATGTTTAGGCTTCGGGTATAAATACCAAACCCCGACTATTGTAAAGAAGCAATCAATTAATCAAATACAAGTCAATTACTTTTTTTGGCTCTGGCCACCCCTTAGGAGTAGGAGTAGAGTAGATCTCAGTGAGTTCTTCGGCAAGTATGGCTACATCGATCTAGTCGACCTCCATTGCTTGTTGTAAGTACTGTCATGGTTTATACCTCTGTTCGTATGGCTGCATTGATCCGGTCGACCCCCACCGCAGCTCTAGTATAAGCTAGTTATCAACTCTTGCCTAATTCAAGTATGGCCTGTGTGATTCTGCCTCACACCCCACTGCTTGAATTGGATCAAGGTCAAGTTATCGGCTCTATCTTAGAGTGGCAGTCTTTGGTAGATTCATTAAGTTACCGATGTTGCTTATTGCTTTCACTGTTTATCTAATTACATCAATATCACTCTGCCCGATTGAGATTGATCTAGATCGGCCTTATATCTTGTTTAACTCATCGTTTGCTAATCTAAACCTGATCTAATCTACATCTTAAGTGATGAGTTATGTTTTTATCGGCTGTTTTGCGTCAATCTTAATCATGCATAGCGTGCGGTTAAGGCATGTTCGATCTTGAGTAGATCTATCGATTAGTGAGAACCGTTTCATGGCCCATCATCACGGCCTATGGGATTCTGCCTCTCACCCCATTGTTGGCACCGTGGAGTGGGGATCGTTGGTTGATAGACCCATTTCTGAGAAGACATGACCTTAACTATGCGCTATGCATGAATCGGCTGTTTAGCCGATATCGAATGTTTTCACGAACAGTTCACATCATGAGATCGTTGAAGTAGAGATAAGTTGAAAGATGTGTTAGCCCATGATCTTGTTATTGTATTATGGCCTGCATGATTCTGCCTCATGCCCCACTGATATTAGTAATGAGTTAGGGTCGTCGAGTCTATTGTTGTTTCTATGGTCTGCATAATTCTACCTCATGCCCCACTGGTCATGGTGATAGATGAGATCTAACATGTTCATTAGATTTATCTTTATTAAATGATTAAGTGATGTTGAATTATTTCTTTATATAAAAAGGAGTTCGGTTACTTGTAATCATTGGCTCAGTATGGACCGATCATCATTAATATCTTATTGCCATTGATTAATATTCGTTTAAATGATGTTTATCCTAAATGATAACCGATTCTCCTCACACGACCCCATGAGCTCTAACTGACTTATTCTCATGAATATACTAGAATCGGCTATTTAGCCGATTTCCTTTCATATCAGCTCTCACAGCCATACATTCGGGACTGTCTGGCAACACCGGCAAGTTCCGCCCTTAATTACTGATGAACTTTCTCTCCTTGTCAATTGCAGGGTCAAATTGACTAGCACGCCTTGGGAGGATTGCGTAGGATCGACCACCCCTGCGCTGAAGCTAGGCGGATCTGCTCCATCAAGCGGACCCTTCTGGCTTGCTGCGTGTGACCTCGGCACAGAGACGAAAATTCTATGTCGACACATGTTTCTGGCATGCCCAGTGGGACACCACAATCGTCATGGTGGTTCACAACAACGACAGCATCCTTATGGTACATTATGAAGACCTGCCTGATGAAGATAAGGATACCATCAACAAAGCTATAGAAGAATTTTAGAAGAAGTGTTTATTGTCCTACAACAAAACACGTGACAGCACAATTATTCGAAAATTTCTACTACCAAGAGTTCTACTACATGGACAGACAGATACAGTCGAAGCTAAAGAAAGGCATTTCTTTACAGAAGCCATAGACAAGTCTATTCGTGATGCTCTATCAAGCTGCAATGAAGCTTTTGTTGATGCATTTCACAACGTCATGAAAGAGGCGATTCATGGAATTCTAGTTGGTCAGGTTGGATCGACTTGTTATAATATTCTAGATTCATCAACCCAAAGGACTAATCAAGTCGGTACCAGCCATCAAGAAGCAGCACCAACTGGTAATGGTGACGTCCAGACACTTCAAGGTTCATCTGAACAAACTCCGGGTACTGCTACAAATCAGATACAGTACAATCCTGGACCGTTAGTACAACATGTACAGCAGCCGGTGGGGCAAAGTCAAAACCAGATGATCAATTTTGGCACATCAAGCCATATACCATCGCCGGCTCAGAAGATAGCACCATCCGTTCAGATGATCCGTAGAAATATAGATCCTTATGTCTATAATTAGAGACTTCAAGCAGCAAGCCAGCAAAGGACCCAACAGATTGAAATTCCACAAGGCTATCACTATGGCACGGATTATAACACCCTCCACATGATACCAAATCTAGGATATCAAGGCATGTGGGACTTCAATCCACAGATGGGTCAACAAGTACCAAGAAATCCAAATCCGCAGGCTGACGAGTTGCTGCTCAAGGTGACCGAGATGATGAAGAATCAGTTCGGTCTGAAGCCAAAAGGAATGACTTTTTCGTACAAACGCTCATATCCAGAATGGTATGATTTGGTCGCTCTTCCTACAAATTACAAGCTCCTAGAGTTCGCCAAGTTCACTAGTCAAGACGGTACAAGCACAATAGAATATGTCAGTCGGTATCTTACACAATTGGGCGAAGCGTCAGTTGAGGATGCCCATCGAGTTCGTTTCTTCTCCTTGTCCCTATTAGGGCTAGCCTTCACTTGGTTCTCGTCACTACCAGTCAACTCCATTACCAATTGGGCTGACCTAGAGAAGAAGTTTCATACATATTTTTACACTGGGACTAGGGAGAAGAAAATAACCAATTTGACAACCATGAGACAGAGGACTAATGAATCGGGCACTGAGTTTCTTCAGAGATTCCAAGAGACTTAAAATCTGTGTTTCTTGTTGAACTTGGCTGATGATCAACTAGCTACTTTAGCCATCCAAGGAATGCTGCTGATGTGGAAAGAGAAACTGCTAGGACAGGAATTTGACAACTTGGGTCAATTGGCTCAACGAGTGGCAACACTTAATAGCCACTTCCAGAGCATACGCAGAGATACCCGATTCTAGAAGAGTACCTCAGTGGCCGAAGCTTACGATCCATATTTAGTCGATGACAGCTATGAAGATGAAGAAGAAGAGGTTGCTGTAGCTGAATGGAATTGGGGCAAGAAGACAGTGATGGTGTCAAATCCTTGGGGAAGAGGAGTTGAGGAGAGTTATGACTTCGATGTTACCAAATCGGACAAGCTCTTCAATTTCTTATTTGAGAAGGGGCAGATCAAGTTGCCCGATGGTCATGTCATGTTGCCCCCTGTCGACGAAATATGGTCGGCAGTCTACCTAGGGGTATACCCAAGGTAGTAGATTATCGGCAGACAGACGCGCAAGCCCCAAACAAGACGGTGACGCAAGACAGACACGAGGTTTTATCCAGGTTCGGCCGCCAAGAAGGCGTAATACCTACGTCCTACGTCTGATTTGTATTGCTGTATGTCAATGAGAGATGTTTTTTAGAGGGGTCCCCTGCCCGCCTTATATAGTCCGGGGGGCAGGGTTACAGATCTGGAAACTAATCCTAGTCAGTTACAATTGCCATATGTGGCTGGATAAGGATTCCTATTTTAACCGACCAGGATCCTGTTTGGTCACCAAATCCGTCTTGATTCCTTGTGCGGGACTCCGATCAGGTTAACTAGGCTGCACGTCATCTTTCAGGTGGACCGAACCCATCGATCCGGGCCAGCCCAAGCTTAGCCGTAAGGGTATAGGGGTTAATACCCCCACAGCTAGTCCTCGAGCATCATGTATTATGCTGCGACACGCCATTTTAACCTTCTCCGACAAGTGAGGCTTGAGCCCTTGATGCCTCCGACCACCGTCATCACCAGAGAAGTAGGTTGTCCGAAGAATGTATGGTGCTCTTAAGAAAAAAGAAAAAGATTTCTTGTCCTGAGAAGTGTGCCCACTTGTATTTCTGAAAAGAAATGTAAGTGGTCTTGAAGCATAGCGTCCTTGAACATCAGAAGCGTAGGGGTCGAAAAACAAACACATTCACCGCAAGGTGAAGTGTGCCCACTTAGTCCCCGAGCCTGGTAGTAAGTGACGTAGGCACGTAGTGCCAAGGTCTAAAAAGAATTCCTAGTTTAGTTGAAAACCAAATTGCCGTACAGGCAAAACAAGATGCACCGGCAGGTGCATCATACCGACGTAGTCCCCGAGCTTGCTGGAAGGCGAAGTATGAGCCTTGTAGCAAGGTCTAAAGAAATGTCTCTTAACTATATGTGAGTATAAATCACATGTAGCCAAGGAAAACCATTATTCAAGCAGTGGTCGGGGCAGTCCCCGAGCACATTAATAATCCTTACAATCATTCAAAGCACAGGGGTCGAAAAACAAACACATTCACCGCAAGGTGAAGTGTGCCCACTTAGTCCCCGAGCCTGGTAGTAGGTGACGTAGGCATGTGGTGCCAGGGTCTAAAAAGAAATTCCGCTGAAGTTAATAATCCAATTGCCGTACAGGCAAAACAAGATGCACCGGCAGGTGCATCGTACCGACGTAGTCCCCGAGCTTGCTAGAAGGCGAAGTATGAGCCTTGTAGCAAGGTCTAAAGAAATGTCTCTCAACTGTATGTGAGTACAAATCACATGTAGTCGAGGAGAGCAAAACTCCGAGTAGTGGTCGGGAGAGTCCCCGAGCACAGCAGTGGCCGTAAAAAGTCTCGTGGTCGGAGCAGTCCCCGAGCATAGTAGTGGTCTGGGCAACCCCCGAACATAGTAGTGGTCTGGTCAATCCCCGATCACATTGGTGGACTGGGCAATCCACGAACGCGTGCGCCGCTTGTACTATTATTTGGTGTATTTATTTGTCGCCTTATTCTGCCAAGCCCAATCTGACACGTCTGGTCAAAAAAGCAAACAGGTATAGCATGGCGTTCTGCCCTCTTACTCTTTCTAGCAAACTGTCGCTTGGCACCTGTATGGAGGTGCGTCAGTGTGGGCCCTCTCACTTTATCATCGAAGAGGCACGTACACTGTAAACGAAGGGGCATGTTTATTGGCGTAGATCTCGAGGTGGTGTGAACAACCGTCCGCTGCGCGTGCGCACGTCTCCCAAGAATCTCGGGCGGACGAAACGACGGAACTCTTTGTTATTTATAATGTAGATCTGGCAAGTTACTGACACCGTTCCCCATTGTCATTCGCTGCCGCAACCTTCGTCTTCCTCTTGCCTAACCCTATTCCTCCGGTAATCGTCGCCAACCCCCTCGCCACCGTATGCACCCCCTTAGAAAGGACAGACTAATGGCGAAGAGAGATGCCCAGAAGAAAGGCGGAGTCATGGCGAAGGAGTGGTGGAAATCGCGGAGCAACGAGCAGACCATCGAAGACCTCGTCGCCATGGGAGTGCTCCACAACAAGGCACTCGCTGGATGGCGCGCACCAGAAGGAGAAAGCTTCCCCGATCCACAACTAGGTGAGATTGTGGTTTTCGAAGACTTCTTCAAATGCGGTTTTGGGATTCCAGTGCACCCTTTCCTTTAGGGTCTCTGCTTGTATTACGAGATTGGGATTTGCAATCTGCATCCCAACTCGATTCTTCTTGTTTCTACCTTCATCCATCTCTGCGAGGCTTATGGTGGCTTCCAGCCCCATTTCAACCTCTTTCGCCACCTGTTCTGTCTTCGGAAGAAAGGGAGCGGTGGCTCGAAGATAGCCGGAGGCGTCTATCTGAACCTGCACGACGGCATGAAAGCTCAATACTTGCACTGCCCCTAGAACACTTCACTGGATGAGTGGTACAAGAAGTGGTTCTACATCCGTGAAGAGCCAAACACCATCACCCTGTGCGATGTGGGGCTAGTTCCAGAGAAGAAGAATAGCTGGTCGGAGAAGCCCGAGAACTTGGAGCAGATTGTCGAACTGCTCGGGATGATCCCATGGGGAAGGCTTAATGGCCCAAGCGTGGTCGGCAACTTCATCAGCCGAAGAATCCAGCCCTGCCAGAAGAGGGTTCATCCAGGCTTCGAGTACCAGGGTAGCGCCGATCCGACAAGGACCAGGAAGGAGCCGCTCGACAAGATGGAAATCAAGGCCAGGATTGGGGAGCTCTTCAACCTGGCCGATCCCAATTACGTCAAGCTTAACGACATCGAGCACGCCTTCAAGCTAGCCCGGCCTCCCCCAAAGGTAAATGACGCCTCCTTTTAACTGTAGAGTTATGTTGTAACAGGAAAAGTGACTGTTGTCCCCGTTTTGTGTCTCAGTGTAATGGTCATGACCGGGCAACAGTGTTCGTCTCGCCTCCCTCGGGTGTAGAATGGTCGCAAGCTGCCGGCCTAGCCACCCAGACCAGCGCCAGGACCGACGACGTCCACTGGGCGGTACTCGAGACTATGGACGACGCATCGACTAGAGCCGCTGGCAAACATCCGGCTACCAGCAAACGACGCCAAGCCATCTTCCCCCTGTCGGACGACGAAGCAGAGGATGCGGACATCTTCCAGCTCGTCCCTCGAAAGAGGAGAAGGCAAATGGGGTCGACGGAGCAGGGTGGCTCCTCTGTGCCAGCAGTGGTCACATCACCGACCACTGTAGCACAGAGGATAAATGAGGGAAACATCGAGCATCATACCCCGATGCCAGTATCGGAGGTGGAAAGAGTCCTGGTGGAAACTGCCGAGCACGCGAAGCAGGGGCGGTCGAGGAGACGTTCCTTCGCCACATCATTCCGCAAATCGAAGCTGTAAGTACCTATATTTTTGATGTAAGCTTGTAATTTGCATTGGATACCATTATCTTCTGAACTTGTCTCTGATGCATTAGATCGGCATCCACCGAGAGCCTCGACCAGCTAGCCGGGTGCGGCACAACTTCGCCAGCAACGGCGGAACAAGCTGCCCAGCAGCTAGCCGTGGAGGGGCCTATAGTAGGAACTCTGCCTGGACCTCAACAGGCGGACGACCAGACGCCAGTCCCCGAGCGGCTGGTCGAGAAGACAGCCGAGCAGAGTACAAGTGCTCCGAGCATGAACCCTGCTGAGGCGGATACCATGGCGCCAAGGGAGCCGGACCTAGCCGAGGAGCAGCAGGGAGAAGTGGCCCAGAGCGCTCTTGCCGATGCGACGGCTCGTGGAAAAGCCCTGGTGGTCGTGGAGTCTGCAGACTCCAGACCAGCGCTGCCTCCCGAATAGGAGGCTGAAGAGGAAGAAGTAGAAGAGGTCCTGGGCCGTCCCCAAGATAGGCGACAACATGTATATGTGTCGCGCTATCGGAACAACGAATGGGTCATGCACGAAGAAATCCCAGAGGTCAAAGAGACCTTAAGAGTCGAACGGGCGGCCAAGCGTCTGGTGACAAAAGTCCAGGTATATTTGGCTTGAGTCCACGACCTTGTTGTGTAGACGAACTGTCTGACGTAGCTTGTCTGTATGCAGGACTTGATGAAAACTACAAAATACCGAAAAAGGTGCTTCGACCAGATTGAAGGAATCACGGCGGCCAACAAGGAGCTGGCGGCTGAAGTGGAACGCTTACGGCGCCAACTTGAAGCCGCCGACTAGGAGAGGACAGACCGAGAAGCACAGAACCAAAACCTGGTCGGCCAGCTCAATAACAAAGAGCGGGAGAAAACAAGTAAGTTTTCACCGTATCATAGCAAGTGCAGGACTTGTGTTATTGTGTTCTTAGCAGTAACAGCTGTAATGCAGGTTTAGAAGCTGAAGTGACCTGCCTCCAGGGGGAAAATAGCCGTGTGACCGCAGAATGTGGTCACCTGAAGGAGGACAACGAGAAACTGGCACGCAGCCAGTCTGAACTCCAAGACCACACCACCAGAATGAAGGATGACCTGAAAAGTAAGTATTCTAGATCACCTTTCTCATTTCGTCGCCCACCTTGCCTTGTCGTGTCATCACATTTGATGTCTTGTACTGCGTTCAGTTTTGAAAGTCAATGCCAAGAGGCACCTAGAGGCCGTGATCAAGGAGCATGACAACTGGAAAGCACGATGCCTCAAGGCCACCGAGGAGCGGGACACGTGGAACAAGTTGTGCCAAGAAATGGCAACTGGCATTGTGCCTGTCCTCGACCTTATTGACCCAGCGCTCATAGAGGAAGAGCTAAGGATGCCCCAGCTCGGACTGGTCGAGAGATGCAAACAAGCATGGGGATGGTTCCAAGAGTTCGTGAAGGAGGCAGGTGAGTACACGGGTGCCCATGTGCTAAGCATGGTGCGTGCTCACTACCCCCTGATCGATCTCAAACGCCTGGAGGCTGGGTACCCGAAGGAGATAGACCCAGACAAGGCAGAAGAGCTTCGGATGGCCCAGCTAGACTTGTCGTCAAAGATAATTGGCGATATTAACCTGTGTGGAGGTGGGACAGCACCTGTACAGGGTATGCCATCGACAAGCCAGCTGGAAATGCCATCAGCTGCAAGCCAACCAACGAAGCCTGCGGTCTCGACCAGCCAGGCACCGGCGGGGCCATCCCCTTCAGCTCGACTAGCGCAAGAGTCCCCGAGACTCGAGTAGGGTATCAGAGGCGGTGAGCAGTAAATGCCATGCGCCCCGACCAGCCATTGTAATAGGCTTAGAGCTGTAGAAGGAGGACATAGTTGTGTTATTGTAAACTTGAGCCTCTTCAGGCAAGCTTGTAATAACATAACTGTATATCATTATAAGCTTGTTTGCTTTATACAAAACGTATTTAAGCTTGAAATTTTTTGTTGGTGTAACTAAGTGGGAACATGTTAACGTTCTGTTTAGTTGTACCGTTTTGCTCGACACATCATCCCAAAGAGTTTGTGCGGCCCTAGTTGGCATGTGGTCGGAGTGTGAGGTACTATGACCTGTGCACACGTGGATGCGGACAAGTCAAACCAGGGGGGACCTACCGATCACCCGCAACGTAGAGAGCGGATCCCGTGCACATGTTGGGAGGAACCGGAGACAGGGCCTGCTCCGAAAACCGTAGAAGGAGTGGTGGTCGGCTTGTACTGGCTAAGTTAGAATAACCATAAAATTCGGAGTGACACATTAGAGTGGTCGGAGAAATCATAATTGCTTTATTAAAGTAAATCAAAAATACAAGTAGAGTACATATCTCAGTAGTTAAGCATAGAAACGTCTAAGCTTGTCGATGTGCCACGAGTTTGGTACGTCCGTGCCGTCCAGGTGAGCTAACCTGTAAGACGTTGGACGTGTGACTTCCTTGATCATGAAGGGTCCCTCCCATGGGGTTGCGAGTTTGTGGACACCAGCCTGGTTCGTCTTCCACTTCAGGACTAAGTCCCTAACCATGAAGAAACGCTCTTTAACGTTCTTGTTGTAGTACCTGTGCAAAACAGCAAGGTATTTAGCCGTGCGTACACAAGAATCGAGCCTTTTCTCCTCTGCGCTGTTGACTTCTAGCTCTCGTACTTCATTGACCTTGCCCTCGTCGAAGTTCTCTACCCACGCTGATCTAAAAGCTATATCTGGTGGGAGGACTGCCTCAGCGCCGTAAACCATAAAGTATGGTGAGACACCGGTGTTACGACTAGGCTGAGTTCGGAGGCCCCAGACCACGGCTGGTAACTCCTTGAGCCATCGTCCGGGAGCTTTGTCGTTTTCTCTGTACATCCTCTTCTTTAGTGCGTCCAAGATCATGCCATTTGCCCACTCGACTTGTCCATTAGCCCTAGGGTGCGCCACCGAGATGTATTTTACTACTATGCTCCTTTCATCACAGAAGTCCCAAAAAGCGTTCCCGGTGAACTGAGTACCCAGATCAGTAATGATGCTGTTGGGTATGCCGAAACGGTGGATGACCTGGTCGAGGAATGTGACAGCCTTCTCTGAGGATGCCTGTACCAGAGGCATGTATTCTATCCACTTAGAAAATTTGTCAATTAGCACGAAGACGCATGTAAATTTCCCAGGAGCCGGTTTGAAAGGCCCGATCATGTCTAGTCCCCAGCACGCGAAGGGCCAAGAGGCTGGAATCATCTGGATCTCATGTGCTGGTACATGGATTCTCTTGGCGAAGAACTGACAACCCTCATAGCGGTGGACTAGCTTCTCTGCGTCGGCTACTGCTGACGGCCAATAGAACCTTGCTCAGAAAGCCTTACCGACCAGTGTTCTTGAGGCCGCGTGGTTGCCGCAGGAGCCAAAGTGGATTTGGTCCAGGAGATGCTCACCTTCCTCCTGGGTTACACACTTCATCAAGATTTCCTCCTTTGCGTTTTTGCGCCATAACTTGCCATCGACGAGCAGATACTGCTTACTGCGACGCATTAGTCGCTCGTTTTCTGTTCGATCAGTATAACCGCTACCATCTGTTAAGTACTTGATGAAAGGTGTCCTCCAGTCTGGCTCATGAGTGGTCGGAAGCGGCTCGGTTGTGCTTGTTGGTGGAACCGTAGCCACTAATTGCTGGTCTGGAGCTTTGTCGATCGTAGAATCTTTGTTTTCGATGGAAGGCGTGAGCAGGTCTTGGACGAATACGCCATGTGGGATTTTGGCTTGGGATGATCCTAACTTTGACAACGCATCTGCTGCCTGGTTCTTGTCCCGGACCACATGTATGTACTCGATGCCATAGAACCTGCCTTCTAGCTTTCTTATCGATTTGCAGTATGCGTCCATCTTTTCGCTGGTCGTGTCCCAGTCCTTGTTGAGTTGGTTGATGACCAGAGCCGAGTCTCCGTAGACATAGAGACGTTTAGCACCAAGCTCAACTGCAATGCGTAAACCATGCAGGCATGCTTCATACTTGGCGGCGTTATTAGATGCTGGGAAATAAATCCTGAGGACGTACCGGAGCTGCTCCTTGGATGGTGACACGAAAAGAACTCCTGCTCCCGCACCGTCAATGTTGAGAGAACCGTCGAAGTACATCGTCCAATATTCGTCGGATCCCAGAGAGGCAGGCGTGCTTAAGTCTGTCCACTCGACGATGAAATCGACGAGTGCCTGAGACTTGATTGTAGTATGGCTTGCAAATTCCAAGGAAAAGGGGCATAGCTCCATTGCCCATTTGACGATGCGCCCATTCGCATCCTTATTGCGAATGATGTCCCCCAAAGGATACTCGGTCATGACCACCACACGATATCCGTCGAAGTAATGTCTCAACTTTCGGGATGTTATCAGTATGGCATAGAGCAGTTTCTGAATCTGTGGGTACTTGGTCTTGGATTCATTGAGTACCTCACTAATGAAATAAATTGGCCGCTGTACCTTGTATGCGTGGCTCGGCTCATCGCGCTCGACCACCATTGTAGTGGAAACCACCTGATCGGTTGCCGCAATGTAAACTAGGAGAGTTTCGTCTTCTCTGGGAGCAGTAAGTACCGGGGGTGATGTGAGGTATTCTTTTAGCTGCGTGAAAGTAGCGTCTGCTTCCTCCGACCACTCAAACTTCTCGGATGCTTTGAGCAGTTTGAAGAACGGTAGCCCTTTTTCTCCTAATCTTGATATGAAACGGCTTAGAGCGGCCATGCATCCGGTAAGTTTCTGGACATCTTTCACCTTTTTTGGGGGCTTCATGTCTAAGACAGCTTTGACTTTCTCTGGGTTAGGGCGTATGCCGTCGTAACTGACGACATTGTCGAGCAGTATGCCAGAAGGAATGCCAAAGATACACTTCTTTGGGTTTAATTTCCATTGGAACGTATTGAGAGCTGTAAAGGTGCGTTCCAGATTGTCAACAAGGGTACGCACTTCCTTGGTTTTGACAACTACATCGTCAACATAAGCCTCGACGAGGCCGTCTCTTATCTCGTCGTTGAGGCAGGCCTGTATAGCGCGTTGGTAGGTAGCTCCAGCGTTTTTGAGCTCGAACGACATAGTCGTGTAGCAGTAGGCGCCGAAAGGCGTGATAAAAGATGTCTTAATCTGATCATCCTTTTTGAGAGCGATCTGGTGATAACCAGAGTAGCAATCGAGAAAGGAGAGCAGCTCGCAACCAGCAGTTGAATCTACGACCTCGTCTATGCGAGGTAAGCCGAAGGGGTCCTTAGGACAGTGTTTGTTGAGATTAGTGTAATCAACGCACATTCTCCATTCATTATTCTTTTTGCGTACAAGAACCGGGTTGGCTAACCATTCCGGATGATACACCTCTTTGATAAATCTGGCTGCCAAAAGCCGTGTAACTTCTACCCTAATCGCCTCCTTCTTGTCGCGAGCGAACCGTCGTAGCTTCTGCTTGATTGGTTTGGCCTTGCTGTTGACATTTAAGGAGTGCTCAATCAAGTTCCGAGGTACACTGGGCATGTCGGAAGGTTTCCATGCAAAAACATCCACGTTGCTCCTCAAGAACCTGACGAGCGCGTCTTCCTATTTGGGATCTAGGTTGGCCCCGATGAGGGTCGTTTTGCTAGGATCACCATCGACTAGCTGGATCGTCTTGTGCTCCTTGGACCTGATGTTCTTGCGCGGAGCCTCGAGCTCTGGGATCTCTAGGTGGTCGGCTGAGGTCTTCTTAGCGTCGAGCATGGTCTCGGCCATGCGAATAGAGAGGTCGTGGGCCTCTGCTATTTTGAAGCTGTCGTCCTCGCAGGTATAAGCTGCGTATACGTTGCCCCTAAGGCTTAAAACTCCTTTCTCAGTAGGCATCTTGAGCACCAGATACCTGTAATGAGGTATGGCCATGAACTTGGTGAGCGACGGTCGACCAAGAATAGCATGGTAGGTGCCGTCGAAGTCAGCGACCATGAAGTTGACGTAGTCAGTGCGGAAGTGGTCCGGGGTCCCGAATTGCACAGGTAGCATGATCTGCCCGAGAGGTGTAGAGCTCTGTCCGGGGAGAATGCCCCAGAACTGTGCCTCATACGACTTTAGGTCCGCCTTGGATATTTTCAGGGTGGGCAGGATGTTCTTGAACAGTATATCAATGGAGCTGCCGCCATCGATCAGTACCCTGTCGAACTGAACCTTGTTGATACAAGGATCGAGGACCAAGGGAAAACACCTCGGCTCAGGTATGGCGGCCCATTGGTCCTTCCTGCTAAAGTAGATTTCACAGTGAGACCACGGAGGAAGCCGAGGATCAGTGAGAAGGTTGTCGGTGTTTTCCACGTTCAAGCAAGCGCGGGCGAGCAGCTTGCGTTCTCGTTTGGTCTCAATGGACACCTTGCTGCCGATCATGGTGTGCACGCGATCAGTCGGCTTGACGTATTTATGACGAGGGTCTGCATCGTCATCGTCGTTGTCCTTGTTGTGCTGTTCCCCCACGTCATTAGGCTTGTCGGACGTATCCGGAGCCTGTTGATGCGTGTAGATAGTCTTGAGGACGCGGCAATTCTCCATGGTGTGGTTCGATTTAGGATGGAGCTGGCAGGGCCCCTTCAATGCTTTGGCGTAGTCGTCCTCGTAGTTACGACGTCCGCCGCCCTTTTTCACGGTATTGACCTCGCCGTCGTCTTCCCGAGCACGCTTGCTCCTGTAATCGTCACGGCGGTTGCGCCGCTGATTACATTGGTCACGGTGGTCGCGGGAGTCGTTGCGCTGGTTGCGGCGGTCAAAATTGTCGTTCTGACCATGATTGCCGCGGTAATCGTCGCGGTGTGGGGGGTGGTCAGAGCGTGGAACCCTTGCTGCTTCTTCAACGATTATCTTTTTAGCGTCGTCAGCGTCCGCATATTTCTTAGCGGTGGCCAAGAGCGCTGTGACTGATTCAGGTCTCTTTCGGAGGAGCTTGTCTCTTAGGGCGTCGTGGAAGCGGAGGCCGGTGATGAAAGCCTCGATTGCTTCGTTGTCGGAGATTGATAGGACCTTGATGCGCATCTCCGAGAAACGCCGAACGTACTCGTGCAGTGGTTTGTCTTTCCGATCTCGAATCCGTTGCAGATCGTACTTGTTGCCGGGTTGTTCACAAGTAGCGATGAAATTGTCGATGAAAGCCTGCTTGAGCTCCTGCCAAGAGTCAAAATAGTTCGGCGGCAAGCTAACCAACCATTGGTGACCTACATGACCAACAATGACTGGGAAGTAGTTAGACATGATGTGCTCGTCAGCCATGGCTGATCGGCATGCAGTTTCGTAGAGCATGACCCATAATTCGGGGTTTTCCTTGCTGTCGTACTTCTGAAGTTTCTCGAGCTTGAAATTCTTGGGCCATATGACTTGGCAAAGGTGTGGAGTGAACTGCTTCAGACCCGGAGGGCCATGGGCGGTGTCATACTCCATACGGCGATAGCTTTCATGGGATGCACGATCGTTGGCTCTCTGGTTGATGCGAGCACGCAGATCACGTCCACCGAGGTAATGGCGGAGATCGTTATTGCCATCGCGGCGATCTCGATTGCCATCTGGATTAGCCCTATGACCGTGGTTATCACAGCGATCGTCGTGGTTATCTCAGCGGTTGTCACCTCGAACGTCATGGCGGTTATCCTCCCGGCGGCGGTTTTCGTCCCGACCACCCTCATGACCACCGTTTCCGCCTTGACGGTTGTCCGACGGGTCATTGTTGTGCGAGCCACGTCGGTTGAGCGGCTGTGAGCGACTTGAGTATTGGCGGCTGTGGCTTGATTCAACTGAAACGGATGGAGCCCGGGCTTGATTCATCTCTGCGGTCTGAGCCATAGCAGCCGTCAGATAAGCTTGTATGTCATCACGGACTGCTTGAGTCTCGGGAGTGTTGGGCAGCCGCTGCATTATCGCCATGGCGATGGCTACGTTGGCGCTTGGGGTCTTGAAGACTTGTTTGTCCCCCACCCTATCAAAAGCATTGTTGAGGTCACGTGGTTGGACCCTTATGCGTCGTGCCTCCTGGTCTGCTTTAGCTTCGATTTGCCGGTGATTAAACCGGTCAATGTTGCATGCTTCACGTGCAGTCTTTTCTTGTTCTGTTTCGCCAACTGCTGGTGGCTCGTCATTGCTGACAACATGGATCAAATCCCCTCATCTTGGCGGAAAAGACGGAAATTGGGGAAAACCCGGGGCATGGTCTGGTAGATCCAGATCGTATTTGATGCCTTCATCTTCGTGACGCTGAAGCTCGGTGTGGACAGATGCGTTGGATGTGATGCTGGATGAGGAGCTGGAGTCACCCTCTCGGACCGTGTGGACGGATCCTTCTTGATAATCTTCAATCCGGACCATGTTGACGATGTTGCATGGCTTCGGCTGAGATCGGTGTATAGGACACAGATCTAAGCAGCGTTGTAGATTGTATGCGTAGCTGGAGGCAGCATTTTGCAGGCCGTAGGGCTGGACCTGGTGGTTCTCCGTTGGGACTTCGTACTCGCAGAGTCGGAGACTCGTCGCGAAGGCTGGCTGGCGACAAGCGAAGCGCCCCTCAGGAGTAGACACGACCACGAGATCTGTTCCAAGTCGCGCAGGACGACTGGTCCGAGCTGGTCGGGTAGATCTGTTGTGGGGAGCTGTTAACTGCTCATTAGGTTGGCTTTGAATCGTACTTACCAGAGCGAGGGTTTCAGCGAGTTTGATGCCGACCTGATCGATGGAGTCGAGCAGGTCGGTGTTGTCGATCTGCTTTCCTCTGTAGCGGGGAAGCGGATGACGGGTTGTCGGCGTGGCTGTAGGCGTGGTCGGAGCCAGATGTACCGTGGTCGGAGCCAGATTCATCGTGGTCGGAGCCATGTTCACCGTGGTCGGAGCCGTGTTCACCGTGGTCGGAGCAGTAGCCGATGCAAGTGAAGTAGTCATCGGCGTAGGTTGAATCCACACCTCCTCCGTGGTCATGGCGATGGAGTCATCGGAGCCGGTGGTCTAGGTGATCTGGCCGATGGTGAACGTGAGGCCATTGGGCGTAGCCATGGAGCCGGAGATGATGACCATCTTGTTTGCTTGGAGAGCAGTACGCACACCCCCTACCTGGCGC
The DNA here is from genome assembly GCF_019320115.1 of Miscanthus floridulus. NCBI lineage: Eukaryota > Viridiplantae > Streptophyta > Magnoliopsida > Poales > Poaceae > Miscanthus > Miscanthus floridulus. The sequence continues at coordinate 31,683,984 of NC_089584.1, read as the reverse complement.
GCCACTGTCGACGAAATATGGTCGGCAGTCTACCTAGGGGTATGCCCAAGGTAGTAGATTATCGGTAGACAGACGCGCAAGCCCCAAACAAGACAGTGACGCAAGACAGACACGAGGTTTTATCCAGGTTTGGCCGCCAAGAAGGCGTAATACCTACGTCCTGCGTCTGATTTGTATTGTTGTATGTCAATGAGAGATGTTTTTTAGAGGGGTCCCCTACCCGCCTTATATAGTCCGGGGGGCAAGGTTACAGATCTAGAAACTAATCCTAGTCAGTTACAATTGCCATATGTGGCCGGATAAGGATTCCTATTTTAACCGACCAGGATCCTGCTTGGTCACCAAATCCGTCTTGATTCCTTGTGTGGGACTCCGATCAGGTTAACTGGGCCGCACGTCGTCTTTTGGGTGGACCGAACCCATCGATCCGGGCCAGCCCAAGCTTAGCCGTAAGGGTATAGGGGTTAATACCCCCACACCCCCTGATCAGTTGAAGAATAAGAAGTTCTACAAATTCCATAACGCTACTTCTCATTCCACTAATGAATGCAGAATCTTCAGGCAGCATATACAGAGAGCTATTCAGCAAGGGAGGCTCAAATTCGATACACCTTGGAAGATGAAAGTCGATGATAATCCTTTCCCAGGAGATCAGAACATGGTTGATGCTGGGCTGTTCAAAGGAAAAACCAAGGTCCTAACATCGACCAAATCGAGAGAAGCTAGGACAGTCGATCCTGAAATGCAAATATTGGCTGATGAGTACAGAGAGATTAGAAGATGTTGTGCTGAACAAAAGAGCTAATACGAGCAGAGGAAGACGTCAAAAGCAGAGACATCAAAGCTACGCGTCACATCTTGGATTCTGTTGAATAAATGGCAGCGGCATAAGGAAAAGGATTATCAACATTGGTTAAAAGATCAAGCATACTAGCATCAATTAGAAGAAGAGAGGTATGAAAGGGAACAAGCTGAATTACATTGGAATTGTCCCTTCTTTAGGCATTGCTAGAATGAAGGTTTGAAGTTGCCTACCAGACACGACTGTCCAGAATGTAGCAATCAATATCGAGAGTATAGGCAATCTCGACCCAACTGCCGGTCTATCCATGCTCAAGATGCATATCATCATAACAACATGGATCGGCGCTTAAAAATGAAAGTGTTCATGATTGGTTGGGAAAAAAGAGTCATTGGATAGGACTGGGCTGATCATGAAGAGGAAGGCACTGAAAAAAGATACACATGGCAGGAAGGCCAGTGGTGCCCAGGAGATTTGACGAGAAGCCAAAAGAGAAGGGTGCAGCGCCTAAGGAATAGAGAGATGGAACAGGCTTAGGCACCTAGTAAAACTTAAGTGTGGCGTACCAAACAAATAGCTGATAGAAAGCAACCATCGGCTAATATCCAAATGGTTTTTCTGTTGCCGTCAGAATTCAGAGTCAGTGGCGAAAGCCAACAGTCGATCCAAGAAGTCGGCTTTGAGAATTTGGATAATCCAATAGATGGTACAAATGGCAAACTAGGATAGGGCTTCACGTTGGCCGATGAATTAGAAGAGATAGATATTGGTCCTAGAGATAGACCTAGGCCGACGTACATAAGTGCTAAGTTGGATCCCGAGTATGAATGAGAATTGATTGATTCATTAAAGGAATTCAAAGATTGCTTTGCTTGGGAATACTATGAGATGCCTGGTTTGGACCGATCGATTGTCGAACATCGGTTGCCAATCAAACCTAGACATCGGCCGTTTAAACAAGCTCCAAGAAGATTCAACCCGAACGTGCTTGATGATATAAAAAAAGAGACTGAAAGGTTGCTGAAAGCAAAATTTATCTGACCTTGTCGATATGCGGAGTGGATATCGAATGTTGTCCCTATATATAAGAAGAATGGGAAATTGAGGGTTTGCATTGATTTTAGGGATCTGAACAGAGCCACACCTATGGATGGTTATCCAATGTCGATAGCTGATATGTTAGTGGATGCAGCAGCCGGACACAAGATTATTAGCTTCATGGATAGTAATGCAGGATATAACCAAATTTTCATGGCTAAGGAAGACATAGCAAAGACCGCTTTCAGGTGCCCCGGCGTAATCGTTCTATTTGAATGGGTCATAAAGACCTTTGGTTTGAAGAATGCCGGTGCAACTTATCAAAGGGCAATGAATTACATTTTCCATAAGTTGATCAGCAGGATTGTTGAGATTTACATCGATGATGTGATGGTAAAATCCAAGGGATACAAAGAACACCTAGCTGACTTGTGAGAAACCTTGGAATGCACGAGGAAGCATGGTTTGAAGATGAATCCTAACAAGTGTGCTTTTGGAGTATCAGCCGGACAATTTTTGGGATTCATGGTTCATGAAAGAGGAATCAAAGTTGGCCAGAAAAGTGTAAAGGCAATTGATGAAGCGGTTCTCCCAACCAACAAAACAGAGTTATAGTCTCTGCTGGGAAAGATTAATTTTATAAAAAGATTCATTTCAAATTTGTCGGAAAGGTTCCTGCCGTTTTCTCCCTTGCTGAGATTGAAAAGTAATCAAGAATTCACGTGGGGTGACATACAACAGACGGTGTTTGAAGAAATAAAAGAATATATGAAGTGTCCACCCATGCTGGTCCCTCCTCAGCAAGGTAAGCCATTTAAATTGTACATATCGGCTGACAACAAGACAATTGGATCGGCCTAGATGCAAGAATTCGAAGGAAAAGAGAGGGTTGTTTTCTATCTAAGTAGGAGGCTACTAGATCCAGAAACAAGATATTCTCCCACCGAAAGGTTAAGCTTATGTTTATATTTCTCTTGCACTAAATTATGACACTACTTATTATCGGCCGAGTGCACGGTTGTTTCCAAGGCTGATGTGGTTAAGCACATGTTATCAATGCCAATACTAAATGGAAGAATGGGAAAGTGGATTCTTGCGTTATCAGAATTTGACTTGAAGTATGAATCGGCTAAAGCAGTCAAATGACAGGTAATGGCCGATTTTATCACTCAGCATCACAAGCCAAGCATTAGTTATGCAGAGCCAATGCCCTGGACACTATTCTTTGATGGATCATCATGCAAGCAGGGTGGTGGCATTGGTATTGTTATCATTTTGCCTTAGGGGGCAAGCTTTGAGTTTGCTTTCCCAACTGAACCAATGGTTACTAACAATTAAGCGGAGTATGAGGCTATTCTCAGAGGACTTCAACTTCTCCATGAAGTAAAGGCTGAAGCAATTGAGGTATTTAGAGATTCATAGTTAATTATTAATTAGTTGATCGGCCTATATGAGTGCAAAGAAGAGACTTTGAAAGAATACTATGATGGCTGCCAAAAGTTAATCAAGGGGTTTCTTCACGTCTCTTTCCAACATATCCTGAGAGCGCAAAACCAAGAAGCTAACCGTCTAGCTCAAAGTGCATCAGGGGATCGAGTATTTCAGGAAATATTGAGTAGTGAAGCCTCAATTGATGATTGGAGAGTTGAAATAGCCAATTACCTTAGGGATCCATCTCAGAAAGTTACTAGGAAGCTAAGGTATAAGTCAACTAAATATGTTTTGTTGGATGAGCAGTTATATCATAAAATAGTCGACGGAGTGTTGTTCAAATGCTTAAACCAAGAAGAAGCTAAGGTATTGATGGGAGAAGTGCATGAAGGGATATGTGGAGCTCATCAATCGTCTTATAAGATGAAATGGATTATCCATAGAGCCGGATATTTTTGGCCTACGATGCTGGAAGATTGTTTTGAATATTACAAGGGGTGCCAGGATTGTCAATGCTTTGGCGATGTCCAGAGATCACCTGCATCGGCCATGAATCCAATAATTAAGCCATGGCCGTTTCAAGGTTGGGGAGTTGATCTAATTGGCTAGGTTTTTCCGCCTTCGAGCAAAGGGCATAAATTTATATTGGTAGCAACAGATTACTTCACCAAATGGGTCGAGACAATTCCTTTGAAGATGGTAACCTCAAAGGACATGATCAATTTTGTCAGGGAACACATTGTATATCGTTTTGGGATCCCTCAAACTATAACTACCGATCAAGGGACAATGTTCACATCGGAAGAATTTAGGGACTTTGCTGCCAGTATGGGTATCAAGCTGCTAAATTCCTCTCCTTACTATGCTCAGGCTAATGGCCAGGCAGAGGCATCCAACCAGATTATGATCAAGTTGATCAAGAAGAAGATTGAGGAACAGCCAAGAAAGTGGCATTTGACGCTAAGTGAGGCATTGTGGGCATATAGGATGGCCTGCCATGGGTCAATTAAAGCATCACCTTGCAAACTTGTGTATGGCCATAATGCAGTTCTTCCTTGGGAAGTTCGGACGGGATCAAGGTGTGTCACACTATAGAATGATTTGTTAATAGAAGTATACAAGAATCTCATGATAGACAACTTGGAGGACTTGAGTTGCCTTCGGATGCGTGCTCTTGAAAACATCAAAGCCAATAAGTTGAGGGTTGCAAAATATTACAATAAAAAGGTTAAGGTTAAGCAATTCTCTGAAGAAGACTTGGTCTGGAAAGTGAAATTGCTGATCGGGTCAAAGGATAATAAATTCAGCAAATAGTCGCCCAACTAGGAAGGACCTTATCGAATCAAACGTTGTGCGCCTGGTAATGCTTACATTTTGGAAACACTAAAAGGAAAGGAAGAATTTGGTCGAGCAATCAATGGGAAATATTTGAAGAAATATTATCCTAGCATTTGGATCAATACTTAACAAGAGATTTGATTCGGTCGATGACTTTTAATAGCCGTTGTCGGAAAGGTATCGCCTCCAGCACAAAATGGACCCAAGGGGGTAAGAGCCAATATGATGTATCGCCTATAGAAGTGAGGCAAACACAGACATAGCGATGTATACAAATCACGAAGCAAAAAATCACTCAAGACGGGGAAGTTATTTGCTAAACATCGCCTATTACAAGCTACGGGCTAGAGAATACTTTGCTTGCTATATCATCAGCCAGAGTATTGAAAGCTACAGAATTGGCTACATTCATGAAATCCTCAACCAAGCGCTCATGTTCCCTAGGATACGCTGCATCTGGAAAGTCATGGGAAAGGAGCCGACGATCTTGGCCTGAACGGACTTGGGCAGCAGCCAACGCCGTAGCTGCACCGTGATGAACGTCGTGGAGGGTGACCTCCCTAACACGATTCAGAATGTCATGCAAGCAAATCACCGGAGCGGCGCCCCTAGCATTGACGGATCTCACCGCATGATCTGTAGCTGACCGGAGACTCTCCAACTGAGCAATTAAATCTAAGAGATTCAAGAAAGGAATAATCAAGACACCCGAGGAGGCAGATAAAAGTGAAACATGGCTGAATTGTTGAGTTTGCTCTCACCAGGGTCGGATAGCCATTTTTATAGCCAGCTTGGAAGGATGAATCCAAACGCTCGTGAAGCAATAATGCTCTGAAAAAGTTTTGAAGCATGGGCTCATGGGTTGATATGGACGGCGACGAATAGTAGACCCCAGATCAAGATTCCTTACCCGTGACTACAGGCCTATCGGGAGCACGGACATGGTAATTTTGGAACAAAATTTCTTTTATCCTAAAATTGGGGGGCATGTGTTTACACCAAAATTTGGAAGGAGAGTCACAGGGACCCAGAAGCTCCTAGGATCATATCATCAAGGGATCAATTGCGGGCGGATCAGAAATAGCTGATTCAGATGCAAAATCTAGGAATCAGCTTTCCTCGGACAACGCCAGCA